>NC_134705.1:183517468-183817468 GCF_043290135.1 Rhipicephalus microplus
TTGTCATTTGTTTGCAATGGCAGTAGAGTGCCTAGTTGATGCATTTAAATTTTTAATGGTATAATCTAAGCTCATTATAAAGAAATTTTCCACTAGAACCAAAGTTCTACCTCAGTAAATCCAGTATTCTATACAAGCACATATTCCTCTTTTAAGCTATTCAGGAACATTACAAATTGTGTTATATAGAATGCAAATGAAATTCATAAGTTGTTATATTCATGATTGTTATTAGTTCAACGGTGTTTGAAACTTCAAATGCAGGGGAATGATGTTTTAGTTGTATATTCAGTTTATTTGATATTTGTAATGCCCGTGAGGTCATGTGTGGCTAAACTGTGTACAAGCTGAGAGCATTTGGTAGTGCCTACTGGATAAAAAAATTGGGGCTGAAAGCTTTGCAAGCCTACCTCAAATGTGTGCGTACTTCCATTTCATTTGCTTCAAATTACTGAGAAGCTCAGTTTTCAGGTGTGACAAACAGGCCATATGTGTGTTTTTTGTATATATATTTCACTTAATTTCAATCATGGATGTATCTAATTTTCTTTCCAAGTTTGTTGCACGAGTTGAAATACCTAAAATGCCTTAACAACAATTGTGAACATACCTAGAATACATTGCATATTTAATCGAAAATGTGTGCAAAGCATAATGAATTAAGGATGTCGTGAAGGTTTTTTTGTATCGAGATTTCTATCATAATGATGTCTTGTCTGCAAATATTTTCAGTATCACCGCCATGAAATGAAATATTTTTACTTCATTTTTCGCTAAACAGTCAGTGCCGAATTCGTAGACCAACTTTTCCTAGCGATTCTCCTGTTCAAGCAACTTTTACCGACCAATTCATGATCTTGAAAGGATCAACAGTCACGAAATCAAGATGAAAAAACGTGCAATACATGATTGACACGTATGAAGACAAATGAGCATGTTTGTAATTTTCTCATCATCATCATCTCACTCTCTATTAGTACTTTTCTATCTCTACAAACTGGATGGCCCACTTAGGAGTAACTCTTGGCCTTGCCTATAAGTGACAATTAGTCAATTGATTAGTTTTTAGCCATAGTAGATAGGAAAACCGGGTCAGTTGGCGCATATCGCATTTCACATTATGTTGAATGGCATTCCATTGTTAAAGGCTTGGATGGTTCGACACTGCTGTGACCTGGTTGCTATGCCCTCCATCACTTTACTTTCAACAATCTATTTTGGTCAAAATGCAAGCTGCACTAGGGTGTACCGGTTCGGCTGTTGATGAACGACAGCCATTCAGGTAGACAGCAGTGAAGGAACTTGATGACTGAGCTGACCGATGGCGTGTTTTGTTTTGTTTTTGTTTTCTTTTGTTTTCATATTTCGCGTGCGACATGACTGCGTGATAGTGTCCAAGACGGACATTCTTTTTTCAAGTTGCGTAACGAATACTTGTGACATGTCCAAGTGATACGAGATTACATATGATGACTACAAACACATAGGACATAGTGTTGCAGCCATAAAGTTTTCTAGCTTTTTTCGACGTCAGCCTCACGCTGTCGACCAATCTCTAGTCTAATTAGTGCGGCACGTACATCCCAAGTCATACAATAATTATATCACTCATTACACATAGGAAGAAATGAAGGTATGCTTCTGGCATAGTACTCTAGTCTCGAATGTACAGATAGAAGGGTGATTTACCTTCCTCCTAGCCAATGCCTGTAAAAACTCTCATCATAAGGTACTGTGTGCATGATACACAACACAACACCAAAACTTGTATAACAAGTAATCTGTGCAATTACACGAGACAACCACATCGTATTGCTGCGAATCCGACCCCCAAACAGGTTGTTGCACAAACCAGTATTACACAGATGTGCCACAAACTAAAGCCCATGAAAAATGGAGTATATGCATTTCATCATGTGAGCACCGTACAACCCGGTCTGTGGGTGACCCATTTCGTTGCCAAGTTGCTGCAAGTGTTATGTATGACTGTATCATTGCGTTGTGATTTTATAAATAAACGGCTATTTTCCAGCATGTGATGGCTGTTGCGTACTTTATGTTCAGGCCTATTGCCAAAGGAAGTGCTCTAGGGTCTCTGTCCCTCAAATTTTGGTTAAGGAGATGTATCATAAAAAAAAACATAGGTGTTTTTCTCAAATGGTCAAGTTTTTCAGCAAGTGCCTCCCCTACTCTACACAAAGACAAAGGCCTTGCCTACCTTTGTCGGTTTTATTAAAGGGGTATGTGTAAAAGATGCTGTGTTTTCTAATAGCGATGAATAAAGAGATACACCATCCTATTATCAGACACGTATTCAAAAGCCAACAGAACTGTGCTTAGCTTAGACCGGCTTATATTAATCTTTACTCAATATTTTTGTTGCTTTAGCAAGTTAAGTTTTAAAATAAATACATCTGCAGCAACTGTACTCATTCCGTTACAAAAAATTTAAGTTGTTTGAATGTAACCCAAGAAGCATACATGTAAAGAAATATATCTGGGCTTCAATCACAAAAGCATGTTCACATGCAGTTACGAGAGATGGTTATTTGGAAGGAAACCACAAAGCATAATTGGGCTGAAATGAAAAAATTCAATGCTAGAACTTGTAAAGACAGTTTTGCATTCATTTCTATATTTAGGACAGCCCTTTAAAAAATCAAAAAGGGTAGCTTTACAGTTCCCACAAGAATATGCAGAGGGTGGATCGCCCACAATAAACTTGAGACACTGCACTTCTCGTCGATTCCATGCTGCAGGTAACACGCCACGCTCTTGTGTTGCCAAGATCCGTCTACGACTTGGCAAGCGACTCCACAATGAGGAAACGAAGCCACTCACACCTAATCTGGCCATTCGCATCATCACCATCACCACAGAAACACCTCACTACTTAATTGGTTCGTAAGGGCTCACCTACGACTCGACGTCGGCAGGCATCAGCGACATAATAACAATAATAATACTTTATTTTGGCATGTGTACACAACAGTTACATGCCACCGAGATGAGGCAAAAAGAAACAGACGAAACTGTTTCCTGACTAGGCCTATAGCCCGGCTTGTAAACAAAAAAAAAAAGAGTGAGACATATACTCGTGTAAACAGTTTCGTGAACAAAAAAATAATAAAAAAAAAACAAGGTCAGTGGTGAGGAAAGCGAAAAACATCCAGTACAGCACAATTCATTAGCATCACTGTAGAGAAGTCATGGAATTTCAAGCAATTTCGCTATAGAAGTACGAAAACCTATAAAAACCATATCATGTTGATATGTCCATCAGAATAAAATTGTGAATAGATTTAATGAATGAAGAGGTGCGATAGTATCCGTCATAATTCAGAATTCAAGTGGAGCTAACAATGTGCGTAGCTTAACAATTGAAATGCAGTGAAGTACAACCTGGTGAACAGAAGTATACATCGCAAGTGGCAAAACATATTGCATCAAGCACTTCATCCTGTATCAAAGAGTAATCTTACTTTCTTTTTAAAATGATGTACAGATCTGCTTGTCTGTGATAATTCTACTACAGAAGGAAAACTGTTACATATGTCTACTATTTGATGGTCAAGTGTTTGGGTACCACAATTTGTTCTAGATCGTGCTGAAACAAGTGACGTCCTTCATAATTTATATTCAATGTGACGAGTGAGGTACATATTGCTGAATGAAGCAAAATCTTGTTTTATACGATTATAAATAAGAACCATCACTTTAAGTTTGTAGCATTCAGTGAAACACAATACACAAAAACAGAAAATAAATTGCTATGCCTATGTCTATCTTGCCTCTTAGTTATTAGCTGCAATGCTTTTTGTTGCATGGTAATTAATTTTTGTGCATTGGTCCTATTACATGTGCCCCAAACTAAGTTGCAGTATGTGAGGTGTGAATGAACGAGAGAAAAGTATAGCTGCTTTGCCACCGAATGTGGAAGAAAATGATTAATACGGCTTATAACACCAATAGATCGAGCCATTTTCTGTTTTACATGACTCACGTGATCAGACCAGCTCAAGTCATTGCGGAAGTGTATGATTCCGCGTATCTTGCCGAGCACGAGAGAGCCGGTGCACTGGCCACTCACATCATCGTCATCACCACAGAACACCCCACTACTTTATCGGTTCGTAAGGGCTCATCCACGACTCGACGTCAGAAGGCATCAGCGAGATCATTCCGCGTATCTTGCCAAGCACGAGAGAGTTGGTGCACTGCAAGTCGTCCGGCCCATAGGGTGGCAGCAGCCGCACCGATCCGGCAATGACCAATGTACCGGGTTCCTTGGTGGCCTCGGCGATTGGAATGCGGTTGACACACATCCACGAACGAACCTTCTCTTTTCTCTGGCGAAGCTCCTCCGCACTGAGCTCTTTCTGCGTCAGCATGAACAGTGTCTCGATCTGCTCCTTTTCCGCAGGGCTCGCGTCTGTGACGACTGTCACCGACTTGACCGCATGTCCCATGATGACATGCAGCACCTTTGCTTTGCCGTCCTCAAACAGGACCAGAATGACGCTAAATTGATAAAAAGCAAAGCGAGATCTGAGGACACACTTGTCTAACCAAACGTTTTGCATGTTTTCTTACCTCTGAACAGAAAACATCCAAGGTGCTGCATTAAACAAAAGTGTTTGTTGGCTGTCGGGTGTTTAAACATTGTTATGGGCACAATGCCAGGAATGTTTTGTTCGGTAATATTGTTAGTTTTCTGTTGCTGTTATAATGTCACGAATACCATAATTCGTTCTGATTTGCAAGATATATCAGCTTTCTCTGTTGAACATGTTTGTCGGCGTCATCCAATTTTTCTTTTCTTGGATATGAGCCACAAAAGAAGGTTAACAAGAAGGAGCAGCCATGCGAGTTTTAAGAAACCAAGTGAGTTACGTTGCCGTTACCGTGTAAACGGTGTTGATTTTGCGGGTTAAACAAACTAACACACACACACAAACAGAGAGAGAGGGGGGCAAGGAATCACGTGAAATCAATATAGAAGTTAGCAAAAAAAAAAACGAAAAGGAAACTGGTTGCCTGTAAGGCGTCGATCACGAGTCCCATACGGGCACACGGCTTTTGTGCTCACACTAAACTTTATATTGTTCGTCAGGACTAATTATGTTCAATTTTTTTCAGACCATACGGAACGGTTAAACCGAATGCGTACTATGATTACCACTCTAAGAGTCGTAGGATACTTCAACGCCGAAGTACAGTCACTCGAGCCATGACAAATGTTCCAAGTTCAGGAGGGCTACTGTAGGTTGTGATTTTTGCATTAATGTAAAATATGTTGCGGTGCGTTCTAAAATGACTCATCTAACAGCACCAACACCTGCCTTCACTAATCCAATAGAAAATAGAGCGCGTGCTTACATAACAAACGCAAGTGAACTACTTTCACGCTTACCTTTTGGAGATTGGGTCGACTGTCTTAACGTAACCGGCGAGAACATCCCCCTCCGTAGTTTCAACACGAACAAGCTTGTGCACGTACGACATTAGCAACAAAGGATTGTCATTAGGTAAAGTGTCACTCGTGTGTTCGGAACCAACGCCGGTCTCGGTTGCCATAACGCTGCCAGTCGGCTAAGTTATACGCGATCACAGTAACCGATAACTCGTCAAGTTCTCCATTCCATCGTCGACGTGCTCTATTAACTGAAGCATGCGCTACAGCAAGCACAAGCTAGAAAGTACTACAGTCAACTATAACGCGCACAAGCAATTAAGGCGCCTGAAGATCACATGCCATAGATTCATTGAGGGAGGCATGGATTGGCATAGAGTTGGATTGGATCTCGCCACGGATCTTACATGGATTGACCCGTGGATTGGCTTCAATTCTTTTACTAACTTGGCTCAACTTTTCTTTGTAATTTTATACCCTTGCCTCTTATACTGGCCAATTAACAACGCAATTTTTGTAGCACGTGACAAAATGTCGGCCAATCAGGCACTCTCGCGGCAACCGTTGCATTGTCCACCTGTCGACGCCCGCGTCGCTTGAGCATTGGCTGGTGTGTTGCGGCGTCGCACGTTTAAACAGGCGTTTTCTTAATAGAACTCAGTTAGTTTTCCCGTTACCCTGGTCAGTGCGTGTCCTCCGAAGACTGTTGTCTATTTTTTGCAAGCTTCTGCCATGAATCGCACCGATTACTACTCGAAGTGAGTATAATAAGCCCCGCTTTAGGCGTCGTGATTGGTTTTGCACGCTATGTCTGATGTGTCGTGCAATTTCAGGTTCAGCTGCCCGGTCTGTCTGAGGCCGAGTCAGAACATGGTATTCGGCTTGTGCCAGCACTTCGTGTGCGCTTCCTGTCTGTACGAGCCGGACAGCGAAAGTTTGAAGCCTGTGTTTTATTGTTGTCCCCTCTGCAAAGCCAAGGACGTGTTCCCAGATTACCGGTAATTGATTGCGGTGACTTTGGATACTCTAGTTTCCGCTCACTAATAGCTAAAATAGTCCGACGTCACAATTGCGTTAACCTGAGTTTTGTGTTCATGCAGCCCCGAAAATACCACTAAGCTGCTGATGAACATTGTTGGCGTCGTGGAGTGCCCTCGGAAACGGTGCGGTGAAGAAATGTGGGCTTGGGACGTGGAAGAACACCAAGGGTACGTCGTACTTTAGATGCGACAGTTTGCTAGATAGCGTTTTGCTTATGCACGCTACAGTTACGTTGTCATTTGCTCAAATGTGGACGTGTTGTGTGCCTTCGCTTTTCATTCACCGGGCGTCCCGTGCCTGCAGACTTTGTAGACGCGACTCTTGCCACTGCGTGGTAAGCATCGGGGAAGAGAGAATTCCGATGCGCAAAGCAGGCATAATGCGAAACGTGGGGAAATCGTAGTACGGGGAGGTTCTTCTTGGCGTTGCATAAACTGTTGCCAAACTGCCGCCATATTTGGCAGAGACATTTGCCCCTGAAGTTGTGACTTCTTCCTGAGGGTTTTTTGTCGTCCGCGGTGCATTTCGCGAGTGCGTGAGCGACGTTGGCCGTTTTAATTAACGGAATGAACGTAAAACGAGCCTTGCAGAAGTCGGGCGACAACCACTCCAAGGTATGGCAACTGAGATGTGCAACACCAAACAGCACCTTGTCAGTGCAAGAACAGTCGTGTTTTGTCGTGAGTATTTTGAAGGGATACTCTGAAATTGCGTGATGGAGTCCATGCAGGGAAAGGTACCTTTTGCAAACCAATACTCCACATTTGTATGTACAGTGCAAGTAATCGTTCCTGAAGCACGAGTTCTGTGTTCGCTTTCATATTTCTCCTGGCTGTAGTTGGTTGATGAAGAATTCGCAATTGCCCGCTCTGGCGTGCCTCGTAATGATATTGCGGTTCCGGTGTGTGCAACCCCAGATTATAACTTTTTTTGTCGGGCCATTGTGCGTTCAGGTCGTTGTGGGCAAGGTACTTTACATTAGCGGTATGTCCTGTCTAAAGAACGGTGTCCTTTACGTGTGTTTATTATATCCAGGCCTTTCCACATCTCTGAAACGACTGCCGCATTTCATTGAAATGTATATAAGTGTAAATTCTCGCAGCCCGTCAATGCAATGTTCCTCATAATCGAGGTACGAATTTGGGACATGAAACCACGGCATCTATGATCTTCTCCTGTGTGTGCACACTTGTACTCTTTCACAATAAATCCCTACATACTGACTAAACAAATCAGTTGACACTTGCAATGCGGTATTTTAACAGGCGAAAGCCACGAAAAGCACAGGTAAAACAAGAGACACTTTTTGTGTTCTTCGTTGCATTCAAACAAAGAGTCGCAAGTGTTAATTATGCACAACCAACTAGCTTCTACTCTGGCTCTTCTGGCTAGGCTTCATTAAGTTGATTGATTATAGTGTGGCCAAACCAAATGGGCGCTGGTTGCCATGGTCCATGCAGGTCTTGCGTGGGCATCGGAAGACGGTCGTTGGCGCGTTGCTCTCGCTCCACAGTAAGTGGTCGCAGTGGCCAGAGAGTCGCCACCCGCCAGAGCGAGCGGCAGAGGAGCAAGAGCCCTGTTGAACTCAGGAAGTGAACGTGGCACTGCATCTGCCTTGCTTCAAAATTCTTTACAGGTAAGCAGCGTCTGAGGAAAGTTAGCAAGTTTGAAGTCTTTAACCTCTTCACTACCAGCGTCTACTTTTGTGGACATGACTCCATAAGGGGCACACTGCATCTGAAAATTTCTTTAAAATTTCTTTATCAATTTAAATGAATTTAGTGAAATTATGTGTATTCGTGTGCTGACTTTGTTTGTTTCATTTTCTTGGTACAACACATGGTTCTTAAATTTCAGGCGGGATTTCGGGCGGCAGTTTGCTCTAACTAAGAGAATTAGAATATAATTAAGTAGATCAGAATGACCTGGAGTGAAGACAAATGCAAGAAAGCAAGAATTGATAATCTAAGCCCATATAAACAAAAGTTGTGGTATGTTGAGCTAACTCTATTGTCAAATCATCGTTAATAGAGCTCTCGGAAAAGAATATACCAGTTTAAGCTGACTGTTTAGTGTATGTTAATGCGCGAAAGCTTTGTCACCTGAGACTGTCACAATTACTCAATTTCAGGTTCCTCTGCAGAAACATACCTGGTTAGGGAGCAAGAAAGGAGCAAGGTCTTTTCGGTCTTTTCTTAAGAAATAATGAGCCAGTATTTTTATTTCATGTGTGTGTACGATTTTTTGTTGTGGCAATAAATACTAACTAGTCCGGCAATAAATGTTTTCTGCTAAACTGTCTCCTACATTTAATTTAATTTCGAGGCTAGTGTCTCTTGCATTAGTAAAGCGCGCTACCAATTTAATGCGCAATGTGCAATATTGTTTACATCCTGAACAATTGTGATGTATTAAAGTGCTGTAGTATGTGTTTTATGCATTGCAGTTCACCTTGCGTCAATTTAGTTTCATTTCAAAACAAGACTTTTTGCATAATGTACTCGCAACAATTTTTGGGCCAAAATGAACTGTATGCCAAACCTTCGGGCTTTCGAAGGGTTGTGATGTACTATGAACATGCATTTTTTTACCAATGGCAGTTCATGTTTCTCTTGATTTTATCCTAGAACTGGCATCTTCCATCTTTGTATGCTCGGTTTGTGCTACAATTTTGGGCACTTAATGCACCCAATATATTCAAGGTTGCGATTGGTCATTGATGAACGACCAGAATTTTTTATTTTATTGTAAAACAGTTTTAATTGATAAGGGAACATTGTTTCTCAATAAATGCACGGCATGCAATATCCTGTTTTACGAACGATTATGTACAGACCGAAATTGTATGACAATGAATGCTTTTGTGTCGCCTTTTTTGTGCGCATTTCTCTTTTTAAAATTTTGCAATGCATACTGTTAAAGCCGCAACGAAAGTATTTATGGTGATAGTTATTTGTGTGCATTTAGTTATCATTGTTGAAGCCAGAAACAACTTATGTTAAAACAAACGCTGTGTTTATCTTATTGAATCACGGTTTGTGTATTTTCATCCTAAAAGCCTCTTAAATATTGCATTTTTTATTTTCTGAACGCTTAATGAAATATGATTGTCTTCTGTTTTTAACAGTATTTTATCCCTCAAGATTTAAACAGCGGCAATGTTAAAAGTAAAAGATAAGCCGTGTGTCTGTGATAGTGTTACGAGGCAGTTTTCCAAATACTTGAATTCTGGAATGAGCAGTTCTTGTGCTGTGCTGGCCCGTGCAAATACGAATCGTGCCAATATTGACCGTGTGTTACAGGGAGCAGTAGCATATTTGTAAGCACGTGCGCACACACAGGTAACGCGACGAGCAACAACAAACCGTGCGGACAGCTGCTTGAAGACCAACCAGAAGTCAAGGCTCTTGCTTGACCAATCACAGCATCAATATGCAGTGCGTCAGAGATTCAAATTTTCGGTGTCGCGCAAAAGCCGGGAGTGGAGGAGGGATTGTTTCTGGGAATTCGTGGCGTGCTGGCGGCTCGTAGCGCTGCCACGTGTGCAATTGTTGATCGTGAAAGCATGCTGCACACGATGCATGTGTTTACTTGAAATGTTTGAGAAAAAAAATGCCAGGCCTGTGCGGAAGGCGCAGCACAGTCACAGCGAAAGATAGAAGAGCAGCCTTTCGGAGCCTTTTAGAAACGATCACTGCGTAAATGCTCCAGGCACACTTGCTTGATGCCCACTATGGCATTAATAATAAAAAATGTAGAGTTGTAAGCCGGCATTCTCTAGGCTATTTTTCGTCATTCTTCTGTCAAGTGTGGTATCCGTTAAACTATATCGAGGAATTTTGTTCCAATTGTTCATGCTGCGGCTGATTACGATGAGGAATTATACCCCAAGTGGCTGTGTGCCATAGTTAATAGCTGAATAAAAACAAGCTTTTGTATTAAATTGGAGCATTGCACGACCCACTCGTTACGCTATTCGCATTGTGTGATGACTGCTTGTTCTTTTGTGGCTTTAAAATGCTTTACAAGTGAAGTCGTATTAACGGTTTGGTTTGATTTTGCAAAATGTTGTGATCGCTCTTGATAGACTTGTGCGAGAAGCAACGAAAACAAAGGGCTCCCAGTTCGAATAAGCTGTTGTGGATACTAATGTGCTCAAATTGTCGAGAGATTTCCCCCCATAGATATACACAAGGTTGACTGCTTTTACTTAACAGAGTTCAAATAACAACCTTTACCGTAATAATTTTTTTTTCTATTGTTACTGCATATGTGATTTGGGTATGAGCCTCCGGGTAGCGGGGAACAGGCAGATTAGAGAAGAGATAGGCCTCCTGCGCATGACTTCTTCAAGCCTCCCAGTACGCCACAGCATAATAAATCCATTTATAAACGTAACAGAGTGGTGGAGGTGCTGGGTAAAGCACGTCGATGAAGCACGTTGTCACAGCTGTCTGAACTTCGCCGGAGCCATCGTCTTGCTGGTCTGCCACCAACAACAACTGTCATGGCCGAGAGTGAAGGTCACGACTTCTCAGCCACGCAAAGGTCAGTGCCGACTGCACCGCGGTATCGCTATATGGAACCCCGCCTGTTCGCGGGAAGAGCAGGGGAAGATGTGGATGCGTGGCTAACACACTACAAAAGGGTGAGCCGGTACAACGGCTGGGATCCCACTGAACAACTGGGGACTGTCGCGCTGTTTCTCACAGAAACCGCCTTGATGTGGTACGAACACCACGAAGATTCATTAACAACGTGGGATCGTTTCGCCGAAGAACTCCAAAAATGCTTCGGCGACTCTGATGCGAAAAAGAAAAACGCGGAGCGCACTTTGGCTCAAAGAGCCCAGACACCTGGAGAAACGTGTACCACCTACATAGAGGAGGTTCTGATGCTCTGCAAGGTCATAGACCTGCATATGTCTGAAGAAAACATGGTCGGACACCTTCTGAAAGGTATAGCAGAGGACGTCTACAATTTCTTGATAGGCAGGGAAGACTTCACTTCCGTCTCTGCCGTCCAACGTCACTGCCGTACTTTCGAGAAGCTGAAGACCCGTCGTATTGCCCCGCAATTTGGTAGGCTGGCAAATGTAACAACGGTCGCCAGCGTCGACGTAAGCCCGCCTGCCAACCTTGCCGCTACTATCGGGGCAATAGAATGCGAGGAGCTACAGCGACAAGACACACTGGTCGACGACACCATTCATCATCCGCCTACCTGTTCATCCTATTACCCGGCACCGCTCGCTCCTCTGCCACCATCGGTTTGTGTGACGGACTTTAGCGAAGCTGGAACTGCTTGGCCACGCCGAGACTCATTCGCGCCTGACCAGCGGTATGACCGACGCCTTGTATCGGCCCTGCTCCACAGAGGCGGGCTGTTCCAGTTCAGCAAGCTGCTCCACTCCGTTCGGGTAGGCGACCTTTCACAGCGGAGCGCTCTCAGCAGTGGTTCCGCGAACGACCCCTACCCGTCTGCTACAACTGTGGCGTCGAAGGGCACATTGCCAGGTACTGCAACTACCGGCAGCCGCCGAGGTACGACCGCCCACCAAGATCCCACCTGTCCGCACGAGCACCAACATTCCCTGGAAGCACATCTCACGAGATAAGGCCACTGCGAAACCGTTCTCCGGCCTCTGACCGCAGCCTGACACCCCCGCCAGCCCCTCGTCCCAATCGGTCGCCGTCTCCTAGGCGCCGCTACCCTTCGCCGCCTTCGGAAAACTAGTCGGCGCGACCGTTGGAGGTAAGGTCGCTGGACAGTCTTCGATTTCCACAGAAATCCCTCCTTTAATTTGCATGTTTAAAAATAAGGTTCGTGTGCTAATTGACGGTGTCTCAACAATGGCCTTAGAGGACACAGGTGCAACCATATCAGTGATGAGTATAGCGTTCAAATCCCTTCTTGGACGAAAGATTATGTTCCGTTGGGACCGTGCTGATACATTTCGTGGAGTGAGCGGAGATGTCTTACGACCTGTTGGTGTTTGCACAGTGACTGTTAGTTTGGGTGGCCAGAATTTTATTGCTGATTTTGCTGTTCTCTTTCATTCAACGCATGATGTAATTCTAGGACTCGATTTCCTGAATCTTTGTGGTGCCACTGTCGATTGCCACACAGAAGAGATCACAGTTAGTTCAAATGTTCCAGTAGTGTTTATGGAAAGCCCACCCTCTATGGAAAGTACCTTTTGCGTGTCCATGGACACAATTGTACCACCCTTGTCTGCCAAGTGTGTTCCTGTCGTCAGTTCCCCTGCAACCGAGACATTTGATGCCACCGTAGAGCCCATTCACCTCAGCTGCATAAAAAAAAAATGTTCTAATACCCTATTGTACGCTGTCGGTTGTGCCAGGGCATACTGGTTTTTGGGTGATCAACGGCCCCAATGAACCTTCGGTACTGCCAGAGGGTCTACAACTTGCTAAGATCAGTCAACATCAGGTGTTGTCCCTTGCCATCCTTGCAGAGAGCAGTGATTCTCCGGATAAGCCCGATTCCAATCGTTTGCACGCCAGGGACACCTCCATAATGGCAATGATTGACAAGTCTCTTAGCACCAACGAGCGTAATGACCTGGAGAGTTTCTGCGCAAACATGCTGGTCTTTTCGATTTCGCACAGCTACAGGCTCCACTGTCAATCCCTGTTTTTCGTGTAAAGCATCGCATAGATACGGCATACCGTAGACCTCTCTGGCAAAAGCCATACCGGGTATCCCCTTCGGAACGCGCAGTGATAAATGAACAGGTTGGCGAGATGCTAAAGAAGAATGTGATTCAGGAATCATGCAGTCCGTGGGCCGTTCCTGTAATATTGTTCAAGAAGAAAGATGGAAAATGGCGATTTTGCATTGACTACCACCGTCTCAATGCCATCACAAAGAATGACGTGTACCCACTGCCACGTATTGATGATGCTATAGACTGTCTTTCATCAGCCTCCTACTTTTCGTCTGTTGATTTGAGGTCAGGATATTGACAAATTCCAATGCACGAGGAAGACAAAGAGAAAACGGCATTTGTCACACCAGATGGACTTTTTGAATTCAATGTGATGCCATTCAGACTATGCAATACTCCTGCAACTTTTGAGCGCTTCATGGACAACATTCTGCGTGGTTTGAAGTGGGAAGTATGCATGTGTTATCTGGACAATGTTGTCATTTTTGGGCGCACTTTCAGTGAGCACAACAGACGCCTCGACATCGTGCTGAACTGCCTAAGCAAAGCACGTTTAGTGCTCAACTCAAAGAAATGTCGTTTCGGAGAACGCTACACACTCGTTCTTGGACACTTGGTGAACAAAGAAGGCATACGGCCAGATCCCGCAAAAACGGCTGCAGTGGAGGCGTTCAAGCAACCTCGCTCAGCGAAAGAACTACGCAGCTTTTTGGGCCCCTGTTCATACTTCCGTCGATTCATCCCTGGATTTGCCAATATCGCGCACCCACTCACGTGCCTGCTTCAGAAAGGCGCGCCATTTGACTGGACTCCGGAATGTGCGTCCGCTTTTTCTGAGTTGAAGTTCCTTTTGACATCCCACCCGATTCTTTGACACTTTGATCCTCTGGCTCCCACAGAACTTCACACGGACGCTAGTTGTGTCGGTAATGGGGCCGGGCTGGTTCAACGCTTGGATACCAAAGAACATGTCGTTGCGTATGCAAGTCGCTCGCTAAGCAAGTCTGAGCGTAACTACACCGTCACAGAGCAAGAATGCCTCGCAGTAGTCTTCGCAGTGCAGCACTTCCGGTCCTACCTGTACGGATGCTCTTTACCATCATGACAGATCATCATTCGTTCTGCTGGTTGGTCAATCTGCGTGAACCATCTGGTCGGCTGGAGCGTTGGGCACTCCGTCTGCAGGAATACGACTTTACGGTTTCCTATAAAAGTGGTCGTCATCACGCTGATGCAGATTGTCTTTCGGGACTACCACTCCCATCGACGGACTGCGGCGCGGGAAACTTGGACACCTACATCGCGCCATTGGACCTGCCATTTCCTGATACCTATGCCTTTAAGATTGAGCAGCAAAGGGACCGCACCATACAGGAGCTCCTTCCTACCGAGTCAAGACCATCGGCGACTCGCTTCTGCATGCGCGACGGGCTTGTGTACAAAAGGAACTATGCTACGACCGGCTTACGATATCTTCTAGTGGTTCCGAAGAGCCTTCGTGTTTCCGTCTTGCAGGCCATGCATGATGACCCAACGTCCGGCCATCTAGGCACAGCAAAAACTCTCTGCCGGCTTCAAGAAAGATTTTACTGGCTGAAAATGCGCCAGACGACGGAACAGTACGTCTCTAGTTGCAACGAGTGCCAACGCCGCAAGCGCTCTACCAGTGCTCCTCCAGGGCGACTACATCCTATCCCACCCTCTAGAACTCCATTCGAGCAAGTTGGGATTGACCTTCTAGGTCCCTTTCGGAGGTCTTCTAGTGGTAATCGCTGGATAGTCGTATGTACCGACCACTTAACACTGTACTGCGAGACAGCTGCTATACCATCGGCAACTGCAGCTGACGTGTGTTTATTCATGCTGCATTTTGTGGTTCTACGACATGGACCTCCTAAAATTGTTATCAGTGATCGTGGGCGATAATTCACTGCAGACGTGGTAGAAGAGATGCTTCGTCTATGCGCTTCAAGTTTTCGGCACTCTATGCCATATCATCCCCAAACAAATGGCCTGGCAGAACAAACTAACAGGACTCTCACGAACATGCTTTCTATGTATGTGACAGCAGATCACAAGAACTGGGATGGCGTACTACCTTTCATCACTTACGCATTTAACACCGCACAGCATGAGACTAGCAGCTACAGTCCAATCTTTCTTCTGTATGCTCGGCCACCTCGTCATACCGTAGATACCGTCTTCCCGTTTTTGGGCCACCATGATTCTGGTATATCCGAGATCGTCTGCCGAGCAGAAGAAGCCCGACGTCTTGCTTACCTGCGCACCCTTGCTTCGCAAAATCGCTCGAAGACACGTTTTGACCGTCGACGTCGACACGTGACGTATAATCGCGGAGACCTCGTGTTGCTGTGGACGCCAAATAGGAAACATGGGTTGTGTGAAAAACTGCTTGCACACTATGTGGAACCTTATGTTGTTCTAGAACGTATAAGCGATTTAACTTACCGTGTAGCACGTCTTCATTCAAATGGCCTACGGTCTGCAAAGACTGAACTCGTCCATATAGCACGTTTGAAGCGCTATATTCCCAGAGAGACTCTTTAACTCGCCCGGTGGACTTCGTCTGCGCGGAGGGAAATGTTACTGCATATGTGATTTGGGTATGAGCCTCCAGGTAGCGGGAAACAGGCAGATTAGAGTAGAGGACATTCAGCTAGCGACATAGGCCTCCGGTGCATGACTTCTTCAAGCCTCCCAGTACGCCACAGCGTAATAGACCCATTTATAAACGTAACACTATGTAAAAGACCTGACACCTGACAAGGCATTGGTATCTTAATGTTTAACAGAACAATGAGTGCATTCAGGAGGTATAACCAGAGTTGGCCAGTGTTCGTACATGTTGATGATTGGAATGTCTACTAACAGCTATTTCCTTAATGTGAAATACGTAGCCAAAACAACTACATTTGTATAATACCCGTTTCAATGGTCAGGCAGACAGGAAGTAGTGTAGAATAAAAATGTGAATTCACCTTCTGCCGTTGTCCATCGTTTGAGCAGTGTCTTTGATGACTATTCACCATTGGCACAAAAAAAAAAAAAAACTCATTTACCTGTCATCCAAAGCATAACAATCTTATGAGGGTCTATCAAAAAGTAAGGGCCATTTGGTTCCAAGCAAGTAGACATTCACTAGCAAAAGTTTGTATTGGTAGGCTTGGTTCAGCGAAAACCTACTTCACTTTTCTACAGAATCACAGTTGAAGTTTTAGCGTTTTTTGTACTGTCACACTAGTTCCCTTAGTCAATCTGCATAAAAGATCGCCACCTGTTAATTAAACCTGTTGTGAACAGTGGTCTATAATTTCTGTCTTCAAATCGTACCCCGATCCACTGTTTCATGTGAAAAAAAAGAGGAAATATTTGCATGGGTGCTGGCTCAGGACAGTAGAACGAGCAATTTGTGTTCCTGATACTTGATTCATCCTTGTCTATTGTGGTGCATAAGGAACTTCATTGTTGAAATTTTTCTGTCACCCTTGCTCTTATATATTCAATAGCTTCGTCCCCTTCTAGCCTAGCGCCTTGAGCTGTAGTTATGAACCTCTGCTCTAAGCTTGTCTCATTTCTTAGGTAGTTTAGATGGTTCCAAAATTTTGCAGCTGCCTTTCTATACTTTTTGTGTACTTCCGCCGGTCACTGAGCCCCCTTTCTTCTAATCTTTTCATTGATCAGAAGGGATGCTTCCCTTATACAGCATAGAAAGATGTCCCATTTTCTTTCAACATCATGTGTCGGTTCACCCCCTGCTTAGCATGTCTGTGTTCCTCAGAGGCTTCCTGACGTTTTGCTATGGTTCTCTTAGCTTGCTCATCTCACCAACTCTTGGGTTTGTGTCTTCTTTTCCGGAGTGACTTCTCACGTGCCTTAGCTAGCTCAAACAGTCTAATTAGATTCGTGTATGTCCACACTGTTTTATTATCCTCAGTGATTACTTTCTCAATTTGTTTTGTAGCAATTGCTATTTGCCTTTCTGAATGAAAATTTTCCTGTAGTTGCTCACCTTGTCTCCTTCCCACTTTCAGTGCTCTTCCAAAACTTAGCTTGATACTGTTGTGATCACTACCCAGAGTTCTGGAGTCACATTCATCTATGTGCATTCCCCTGTGCCTATCATACATCCTATGTGGCATCAGTGCAAAATCTATGGTTGACTGTAGCCTTCCTACCTCCCATGTTATTTGTCCTTCACACTTCTCAGTACTGTTGCAAATAATCAAGTCATGTCTTTCACACATATCCATGGTCATTTTGCCTGTTGGGTTGGTATACCCATCTATATCTTCCATGTGCCCATTCATATCTCTTAGTATGGTTATCTCACACTCTCCTCCTAATGCCTCAATGTCCTTTGATATACAATCCATCATAGGCACCCGACAGTGGACCAAAGGGCGCGACGAAGCTCTATGGGCCGCCTCAGCATTGTTGGTACTGACCGCCAGGGATACTAAGAAAATGGAACGCTTGCTGAATGCAGTGACACGCTGAAGTGTCAGCGCCCTTTTTGGCACGTTTTGAAAGAACGCTTCTTGGGCGCTTGCATAATCAGCCATGACTCCCTTGCTCACAACTAAGAAAGAAAATGATATGCACGTGCAAGTTCGGTTTTGCTGCGTTTACTCGCTAGGCTGTGTGTTCTGGCGCTACCATCAGATCTCGTATACTACATTGCCGGGTGCCTATTGCCTGGTTTTCCTCTCTGGCCTTTGCTCCCGCCCACAAATATACCAAACCGAGGAGTGTCATCTGCCCATTTTTGTCGCACTGTCAAAGGTACAGTTTTTCTTCTCTAAACCATTGACCTAGCAGCGCTATCTTTAGGTCGGATAAGACCAGGAAGGAAAGATAAGACCATAGTCCTAGCAGCGCCATCTCTAGGTCGGATAAGTTAGTTTAGAACGCCACCACTACCCTTATTTTTGTTGCACTGTCAAAGGTACAATTTCTTTTCTAAATAGTAGTATATAGCATAAAGTTTCCTGAAACTTTATGGTATATACGCTTTCCATGCTTTTATCTTCGTTTCATTTAAGAATCACTTCTCACATGAAAAAAACAATGAGCCAACATGGAATATCGCAGCTGTGCTGTATACAACCAAATCTCATTCAATGACTCACAACTTTTCTACACCCGCCGAAAAAATCAACCATAAAAATTAAGTCATACATTAAACTCGGCTGTTATTACTATGCAGTTGTGATAGTCGCGTTGGTTTCACAATATCATGCCGTTAATTATCGCCTGTACGTATTCCTTGCACGACTTGTTTCATTTGCAGTACAAGTATCTCTTGCAACAATTATACATGTCAGGGTGCTAAGTGTATCTTGGAACCCAAGATGAACTAAGCACTTTATGTAGCTGCAATACAGAAAACTTCGTTCCCTGATTCATAAACTGCAATAACTTTTTTGTTGTGCAGTGACGATTTGTTGTGCAGTGTTGTGCAGTGACGAGTGATGTATGTGCACAGTACACCCTTTAACAGATAGGTGACCATATCACCTGCAGTACTAACTAAACAGTACTAACCCTGCAGTTCCTTGTAAATATAGTTCTTTCAGAAAGCTATATTCAAAGTTTTTTGCCAATTATAAATACCTAGTATTTGAAAGACATTTCCTTTCTGTGCAGCTTTAGAATTGCTGGCATACACTTTTATAACTTTTTGGCAAAAGTGGCATACTTATTACATACTAAATGTAATTGGCTCTGAAAAGAATGGCTTACACAGTTTTTGTGAAGCATTCATTTGGAATGTGCTTTGTGGCACATGTGCTTAGTAGTATATGCATAGTGTATGCAGGTGTAGTATTGAATACTTTTATTAGGGGGGAATAACAGTGCTGTCGATGAAATAAGGAGAAGGGAATGGACACACATGCTGTATCTGTATATTTCACCCCACCTTTTCTTTATATATAGTGCTGAACAATGTCGTCCTCAAAAATTTATGGCTAAATCTAGTCTATGCATATGCAGCCTAATTATTGAGGCCTTTGATTAATGTGACCCAGCAAACATTGCCCTAATTTGACGCAGCATATTCTGGCTCTATTACGAGTCATAAGATTGCTTGGCATAGACACATAATAAAGAATGATTGGTATATAAATCATGACTAAGGGAAATTCATGACAGAAAATCATGACATTGAGGATAGCACAGGTGCAACATCGCTTGTAACCTTAGTCTCAGGTTTTATTTCTTTCCCTGTTGAAACAA
Organism: Rhipicephalus microplus; assembly: GCF_043290135.1. Lineage (NCBI taxonomy): Eukaryota > Metazoa > Arthropoda > Arachnida > Ixodida > Ixodidae > Rhipicephalus > Rhipicephalus microplus. Next base: position 183,536,872 of record NC_134705.1, read on the forward strand.
CCACATATGCTCTGTTAATTCTTCGTTCAAAATAGCCCAATTGGTAATTAGTTACCAAATCCCTACTCGTTCCTGGGATGTACTTATACTGTATAGAACACAGTGTTTTTCTTTGCTGTTTTTCGTAGATACAGCAGTACAGGGACAGTGCATAGATCCCTGGCATTACAAAGCCATAGAAGAAATCAGGGTATGAATATCGCTTTATTTTGAATGCGCTAGATTGTGATAGCCTATTACATAAGAGTGTTAGGTCTTCGGAATCTTTTGTCATTTTTTCTTCAGCTTTAGAACTGCTGGCATGCTTTTAACTTCCTGCAAGAGTGGTATACGCAATTTCTGTTTTTCGTTATAGAACCTATGCATACCAAAGTGAAGTTTCTGCTCCTATACTGAACTCTTAAATGAATAACTCTGTCATTTATTGTGTGGAGCACTTTTTCACAATGTGCTTAGTAGAATGCGCTGAAGGTGTACTACTGAATACGTCTATTTTAGGGGTGAATCGAGCAGCACTGTAGATAAATTAGAGAGAAGGCAACAGACACAACATGGGTCTGCCATTTCACCTTACCCTTTAATTATGGTGCTGTTTGGTTTCTTTCTCACAAAAACACTGCATGGAGAAAATTCAGTCTTGGCAAATGCAGCACAGCCCCATCTTTAAGCAGGCTACTGTACAAAATTTATGTAGAGCAGTCAGGCCTGCGAAAAAAAAAAAAAAAAAAAAGAGCTTCATTGAAGCTGCAGACACAGGTTGTTTTTGCCCCATTGTGTATTAGAAGATGCTCAGCATAGACACATGATGAAAATTACTGGAGAAATCAGTCATACCAATAGAAAATAATTATACTCGGCAGGCATTAATGCAGCATTGCGTGTTACCTTGGAAATGGTTTTTGTTTGTTTCGTTGTTGATGCAACCACATAATTCTGTTTAACATAAAAAAATCTCTGCTAGCGATTTGTCACATGAGTTGTAAACCCCACAGGGCTTGCTTCATCGTACATTTACCATGCAGCAGAAAGTTTCTTTTTATTTCCTGCATTGCATAAAACATGGCTAGAACTGTACATGGACTTCACTTGCATGTGTGGCATCAACAAACCCACACAAGAAGCAGAGTTATGAATATCAGTTTATTTTAAGGCACACAAGAACGTCACATACTACTTTTATGCTGACAGGTAAGAGAATGAGGAAACTACATTTTTTCATGCGTACTGTGAACAATTCAGAAATTCTTCGTTGTTGCAAACTCGTTCAGCAAGAAGGCAAAAGCCAGTGATTTGTGCAACATAGTAGTCATATGAAATAAGACACACTGATTACAGGCTTGTTACAAGCCACTTTATGGATGTTTCCCAGGAACACATGCTTTCTTAGCCCCTTTGCCATAGCAAGCATGCAGTTCTAAACAAGGCACTCAACATGGGAGGCTTTAAATGTATGAGTGTTTTTCGGGTGCATTGAAGACCACAGAGTACAATAAATCTATCTGTGATAAAATACAGTGTACACCATGGTATAACTGACAATGCATCTTCTCTTGCTCCCTCAACAAAGTGAAGCATGATAAAAATAAGGCACATCTTTCCTTTAAAGTTGTATACATGTGATAATCAAGCTTTCAGAATTGAGACGTTGTAAGGCACTGATTTCATATATAAGCAAATAGTATGTACCGGCGCAAAGCGGCGCCAGCTATGTGCCAGCCTGGAAGAATATGACGTTTGTGTGGCCTGTGCTTGCTGGGTTTCTGCCTGAACCAGCTTGTTGTGGCCAACGCTTTTTCAATAATAATAACTGTTTGAGGCATTCTCGCTTGTTGCATTGTGAGGTGTTGTAAAGAAGTGACTGTCGTGGCTGGGATCAAACTCCCGAACTTCAGGTCGGCAGGTGAGCATCTTAGCCCCTGATCCAGTGGTGGACGCAACTTTAAGGAGTCGTAAAACTCTGGGGTAGAAAAATTGACTGCTTCACAGAATGCCTGGGTTCACTTTTGGCTTTAATTGTGATTTTATTCTTTATGGTCTGTAAATATTTTACTCAACAGCATTGTCACTGAAACGGGCAGTGGATTTTTTTTTTTTTTTGATGCAAGCTCTTTAAAGTTATTGTGGTGAGATTTCCTATGTCTGTTTTAGCCATACTTGAGAAGGCTAAGCCTTACTGTGGGCTCATAACCTGTGGGACATGCCCGCATTTCATGGGTATGCACCAGATGTGTATGGGAAAGGGTTTCATGATTTACCTGACGGGCATTTCAAGTCATTCAAGTCCTGATGCATCAGTCATGTTTGTCATATACTCAAACTTTTATATGCCAGTTTTGGTATGTACTAGTAAAAAAGGTGATCAACCGAGCATCCAGACGTAGGCAGCTAGCTATATGGATTGGTAAAAACGGTAAAGTACTTTTATTTCGCTAAAAAATGCTTCGATACTTAGATGGTGCACACACTTATCAAGACCAAATCGTAAGATTACTTGGAACATAGTAAAAGATTGTGCATGTGACAACCTTTCTCATATTTTAAGAGTAGAGCTGTTTAAGCAGAGCATTGGTTTGCAATGGGAGAACAGAAATAACTATCATCATGAACAAACACATGCTCTCTTTGGCCTCTTGTTCATCTTTGTCTTGCTGTGCTTCACTCTCAGATCGCATGCGCCGGGCATGGGATGCCTTAACACTGATGGACTAAAGAATGAGTACAAAAAAAAAAAATGAAATGTTAGAAAAAATATATTTTCAATGAGATGGCATTCGAATCAATGTACTGACAATCCAAAAACAACCACTTGGCTATACATGCACGCTAGCAGAATTTATCGTAGCTTTTTACAGTATAGTGTGCAAGGAGGTTGGAAAGATAAGCGAGAGTGAGGAGCAGGAAAAAAGGTGAGGGAAGAGCAAGGTGTTGTATAGAAAGAATGACGAAGAAACAGAATAAAGAAGTGAGGGGAAAAGGTGAAAAAAGGAAATAGAATGTAATATAAATAGACAATAAGATAAATTGTAAAGAAGAAGACAGGAGTAACAGATAAACAAAATAAAAGGAAGAAATAAACTAACACAAAACAATGAGGGTTGTTGAGTATCACTTCTTTGAGGCTTGGCACCACTATTGCAAATCTGCCTCAAATTTTTTTGTCCCATTGTTATCACGTGAGAACAACATTCTGCACTAGTTGCAGATTAAATCAGACGCCTGAAACACGTGTCCTGCCGACCTTTCTCGAATGGCCAAGCCTGCACAAAAGACTCTGAAGCCGATACTTTTACCCTAATTAAAGTCAGTTCTCTAGTTGAGGCTGACTGATGAGGCCCTGCGATCGACCATGAGAATTGTCTCTGCAGACGAATTAATACGAAAATTTTTTCTTTTGTTGCTGCTAAATTTTGCAAGGCATCAAGCGAGCATGTTCAGAACTTCAGCAGCTGTTTTCTAGTTTACAAGAAAGAAAGTTGTGTCACTTTGCTAAATGACACTCGCACTTATTTCTTGCCTCTTGCTCTAGATAACGTGTTCAGGTAAATTACACAAATGTAACTGGTCTCAACCTTGTGTTCCACAAGCACCCCGTGCAACCAGAATATAACGAAGTAAATGTTTTTTATTTCTTAATGAGCACACATATTTCAGCTATTCTGAATGTTGTTATGATCTTTCTTGAATTTTGATGACAAACTTGTTTTAAAAATGTCCCATATATAATATGCTGTAAAAAGGCCTTTAAACTACATTATTTGACGTTTGTCATCCCCTCTTCCACTTCAAATTTCTGCACTGTGCTAGCCTTTCAGGACTAAACTATGTGATTGTCGTCCACCAAATCAGAGGAGTTTGATACCTTTGGTGTTCTTTTAATGGTGCGCTTTCTTATAAGGACAGTTGCGAGACGCAGGGGTGTGTATTTGTTCTTCTTGCGTCCTAGTTATTACGCTGTGTTGATTTCAACATGCATACAATGCATCTGCGCAAAGATTTGAAAATAGTCAGCACAACAGACAAAGCACCACCAGTGACACGAGTGCAAGCACAGGCTTCCAACTGAAATTTTATACAACTTACAATAAATAGCCTCCCCCCAAAATAATAACATGCGCATGGTAGGAAAAAAAATTAAGTGAAAGTGCACTGAAACAAACTGTAAAAAAAAACTAAGACAAAATGGCACATGACGATGAATACAGGTAAGCCACTATTTTAGCAGATTTTTAGCAGAAGGTTTAAAGCCACCAGCTTCCTTTAGCTGGTCATGCAGCCTAGATGATAATCTTGGTGCTATCATAAAGGTGACCTGCAAGAGCTTGTGTTTTCTCGAACAGAGGCTGGCAACCACATTCTCAAAAATCGGAAGCCAAAAAACGATCTTTATGTTTTTACTTTTTGACAATGTTCTTGCAACAGTATATTTAGACACCCATCTCTTTGACCGGCATAACTGTGTGCACAGAACCAAGGGATGCTGTAATGGATGCCTACTGCACAGTCAACAAAGTTTTGCAGAGCATAGCTTGGCTATGGTTCAAAGGTCTTTCAACAACACTAGTTCAAACACATAACTGAGATTGCTTATTCAGTGTGTTGGTATAACAGGAAAGTTTCAGAACGAATGGTTACAGGAAATATTGCAAAAAAAGTAAAATACATGGGTAGAAATGTTTCTTTGGCTTCTCGTAATTGGAAAATGATTGCCAGTACCTGTCTGAGAAAACACAAGTTTTTACCACTTATTCTAATGATGGCACCCAGACTGCAAAGAACTGACTTACTTGGATTTATTGTCATTTTCTATGTCGCCGCCTTTCAATTTTTTTGTTTTTTTTTTTTGGTATTTGGGATTTTATGGTCTACTTCGTTTTTTTTTTTTTTTTAGCATTAGCATGCTGTTGTAATCTCGGGTGTAGGAAACATGTTTGGGGGTTCTGATAAATTTTGATTGGATGTCGGCGCTAATCCTCGTCTCACTTGTGTTGCTTTGTTTAGCACTGACCAGTTTGAAATATGGAATACTAACTAGTCCGCAGTCACAGGTTGCTCCATGCGCAGAAACCGGGGAGGTGATAACCGCATGCTCAAAGTCGAATGTTTTTTCATCGCTCGCGCAGTCATGGAGGCGAATAGCAAGACTTGATTGAACATGTGAGTGTCACATAGGCCCTTTCTACCGAAAGTGAATTTCTGGACCGTGATTGATTCTTACCTCCGCATCTAACGCAATGAAGAGACTTGGACTGGATAGCCATAGGAATTACATCGTGTGATGCCTGCACTTTAAATCAGAGATGAACGGCAGCTTTCCTGAATGATGTAGTGGTTAAAGTATCGCACATTTAACCGCTCAGCTAATACGAGTTCGATGCTACTACGCCTATGAAATGAAGTATTTGACGAACAAGTGCAAGAACCAGAGCAGCTTGCCGAACGGCCGCGCAAACCGCACAACTACAAGCGCGCCCAGCAATACTGGCGATACGTACGGACTACCACAACGTCACCACCACGCACACAACAGAAATAAACGTGACGGATGTGAAGGAGCCCTGAAACAGGGTCCTAGACATCGTGGCCTTCATGCAAGCTCAGGCGAACCACAAAATTCAGCGGTTCTAAACGCGAACACAATCCAACTATTCACGTTCAAAAAGCACACTGCAACGACAAGCACAATCACAGTATTCGCGCCACAAACACGCCGACCACAAACACGCAAAAGTTACGCCTGATGTGCCTTCACTAGGGTGGCTGGACTCATCTACCCACCCTACCTTCACAAAAGAAAAGCTTCCATAGGTTGCCTGAACCATGACCTACTACACTCCTGACCTGCCCAGAGAGCACCTCTTCCAGCGCCCACGTTCTAGTTCATACCTTCTGCCGCTAGGGCCGTCACCTACGAGCGGCGTGGCGCTAGGCAGCACCTGTTCGCTGTCGTCTGCTTCAGCCATCGCTGTGGCAGTGCAAATCGTTCTTATTGTGCATGAATTGTGTATGAATGTGTAAAATATGGCAAATAAAGCGATATGATTCCTCGTCAGAGTTGGCTGCATTCGTGTGGACGTTTGAAGCAGAAATAGAACCGTAAAAAAAGCACACAAAGGGTCACAGTGGCAAGCAGACGGGAACTTTTCTACAAATGAAGGAAAATTTATTATGAAAATATTTCTTGAATGAAAACGTAGTCCAACGAGATAAAAAAACTATTGTTAGGCATTCATTGTTCACACTGAATCACGATGGTTCCAGACGATACGCATACACAAATTGCAGAAGATACGCAGAAACACAGTAGGTCGTGTGCAGAAACTTGCAGACGGCAGATAGCTGCAGTAGTCAGCTCTAATAGTGGCCGCGTGCAGTTTTTTTTTTTTAGATGAGCTGACACCTCAAATGTAAGTATGGTGTATTGCTGCGTGCCATATTGCAAATCGGAACAAGGCAAACAAAGTAAAGTAAGTTTTCACGAGTTTCCTGCCACAGACATACGGGAAGAATGGATCGAGGCAATTGGAAGAAAAGGTGAGTCTTGTGTTTTTGAGAGTCGTTTCAATTCAGAACGAGTTGCAAGCTAGCAAGAAGCACCAGGGTGCTTTAGTAAACTTTATTTCCGTGTGTTATGCTAATTCACTGAGCTAAAAAACATGAAAGCTTTTTTAAAGTACCGCGGCTAATATGGCAGGCTCCACAAATAGTGCCAAGAAATTTAAATATAGCACACAAGAAAAAAGTAAATATACGAAATCTGTAAATTATGTAAAAATGCGTAGCGGTGGGTTGCGAGGGGTTCGAGCACCCTTCCCGAAGGCTGCCTCAACAAATGCCGCCGAAATCCATAAAAAAATTAATGATATGAAATATTTACGTGCTGCCTCCACAGTTTGTCTCTGTGTGTGTGTGTGTGTGTGTGTGTGTGTGTGTGTGTGTGTGTGTGTGTGTGTGTGTGTGTGTGTGTGTGTGTGTGTTAGCGATGGACAACTCTTGAACACTGGGTGTCACTGAAGTTAGCGACCGAATTTGGTCAAATGTATTTCTCATCTCAAACCTCTATCTTCCCATACAGCTTTGTTCGTTTCTGTATAAGCTTACTTAAGGTAATTAGAAACGTTACGCCGGTAACGAAATGTGGCGATTAACTGTTCACTCTATATAGGGCTGGCAGGCGGTCGGGTATAATGACATAATTGAAGTCCTTCGTGCAATGAGCCCATCGGCTCTGTGAGGGTTAAGAGACCCAGCCGGTGAAACCGAAATGAGGAACCTGGAATAATCAGCGACAGATACTCTATTTATGTGCGTGCTGCATCTGAGATTACATCATGCATGACAAAGATTCGTTTTGGAGAATGCAAAAGAACAAAAACCACTGAAGTCATCGTCGTCAACGGCGGAGTCATTGTACAGGTTAGAGGTTTGCGCTCTAAACCAAGACCAAGGCGCTCAAGTGCGCCTCGGTTTCGGCTCTGTCGTATTGGGTCGCGCTTCGTTACTGAGCAGCCATTAGGAAATTCAGCTTTGTTATGAAACCTTGTATAGCCAACTTGTATAGCCAATGAGCTCTTCGAATAAAGGGCTTCAAGTATGCCACTGGACTCGACCACGTACCATCACTAAACATCAATCGACGAATGTAGTCATCTAAAAAGACATTTACAAAGGCTGCGAGAAAATATGAAAATGCACTAAATGGGTATACAGGTACTTCCCCAGAATAAAATCGTGGCTATGCTTTTTCTTAACCTCCCCATTTGGCTTGTTACATTTTGGAAAAATTAATTACAAAAAAGGTGTTATGGACTGTTATTTTGCAATCTTGCTAGCCATGCGTATACGCCTTTACCTTTGATGAAGGTTCAGGAAAGCATCGCTGGGAGCCCAGCGACCGGTCGAAGGTATGCAGCCTGCATTTTACCGCTGAAGATTACAGAACAGTGACGAAAAGGAAGATGTTGAAGCCCACAGCCGTGCCTTCCTTATTTCCCGCTTCTCCTGATCCACGTGGGCAAGATCCAATGCCGCGGAAAAAGCGGCTAAAACGAACGCAGGGGGAAACAACGCTGGCACCCATACAAGTAAAAATACTGTAAGTAAAACTTGAAGTCTAACACAACAACGGATAAGAATAATGTTAGCAGTATTCCCTTATGCGTTTAGCGGGACAATATATCTGTCATGCTTCGCTATTTTTTCGGCTTAACAGGGGAACGTCCAACGCAGATTCTTCTCAAGAAGAGCGAGCATCAGCGGAGCCTGGGGAAGTATATAGTTCTGAAAACCCAATTGAAACTGCACAAGAGGCCGAGTGGTTGCATTTTCCATCAAGTCAGGACAACATGGAGGACTGTAGTTCAGTTATACAAGGGGAACACCAGAAGAGGCCAGTGCGGCGCTCCATGACGTCGCAAACGTCGATCGGTTTGAAGAAGATGCGCTCCCTGGTCGCGGCAACTAAGACGTTGCGGCGGAAGTGCAGCAGGCTGAAAGAAATGAACAGTAATTTGCATTCACAGCTAGAGAAGCTAAAGAAAGATTTTTTCGAGATGAAAGCCCTCGCCGAGGCGAATGGCGCTCTAACGCTGCAGGTACGCAGTTACGTCAGTGGACGAATGTTATATTAATCCTTTTATATTCGCACTTAATTTTAAATGACTCTGAACATAATAACAATTTAGGAGTAAGTCAATTCTATCAACATCACCCGTACTACGAGAGGACGTCCGGTGAGCGAAGGAATTCTCGAAACTATAAGAGATTGTAAAGGTGGCGATGCTACCCTTAAGTTCTCGCGCATCGGCTAGCAGTGACGTCATACTTTGACGGCCTCAGGTAATGTCTAAGACTGCTGTGTTAGTAGATGCAAGGTCTGAAGTAGCAAGTTTCAAAGAAATGTTCTCAGCCAATGCGGCCAAGTACACAAGGAGCGACGCAACATAAAGCGACGTGCACGTGTCGAAGATTGTTCGCCAAACTCAGAACATTAAACCTAGTCTTAATTTTTTCTGTTCTAATAGTCGTATGATCGGAACAGGAACGATAGAGAATTATCAGGTACTCATTTATCAGTCTATTAACTTAGTGTCCCTATACTTTTTTGTAAGAAACGTCAGAAAGGGGAGGATGGAAGCTTGCAGTAAAAAACCTGTGAACAGGGGTTGTTCCCATTCTTTAATCGCTGTTTACACACACACAAACACTGAAAATAATCATGAACCAACTCGCTTAATCAGTAGTTTTAGCAAAGTTGTTTCGAGGCGGCGTTTCGACAAGCAGGCTTGTTTTCTGAAAGACTGAAATACAATTATAGCCTTAAGGATGACAAGTCCGCTGTCATGATGTCTGCTCGAGAGAAACTCTGTTTATAGATTTTCTTCTTCATATAAATTTACGTGACATTTTAGTGTACGCCGATGCTGGCAATCTTTCTGGTCATACGAAGGTGTAGGCCTGACATAAGGACACGGAATAAAAGAAGGTTGGTGGGTAAGCGCGCACATGAGCAAGTGTTTAAGATACGAAGGTCGGTGTGTACCCCCTTGCGTGATTGGCGCACCCCGAGTTTATTCCTTTATCCTGCGAACAACGAGTTCAAATTTCTGTCGTCGCAAACAATTAGGGACATTGGACTGACAACTGGAAAGACAGTAATTTGCAAGCTGTGTTGTGTTGGTGCTATGGGCCGATCGGTTTATGCTCGTACAGGAAGCCACGCTTGACTTATAAACTTGAGCGAGCAGCATTGCATTCAAAAAGGAAGGAATGGTTTGGAAAGTGTAAGTGAACAGTTTCCGCTAGTCCGTATGTGTGAGTCGGTGGCCGGTTACTGAACATGACGCAAGTCTGAAGTTGCGCAATTCATTAATGTAGCATAGCTGCAATTGAATGTCCACGTGGTGACATGAAACATCTATTATTGTCTTAAGAGTAAACGCATATCTTTTCTCGCGATTATGAATTGTTGAATAAGGAATGATGCCAAATGCAAGGTTTCGACAATCAGGTGCACTATTCTTTGTCAGGACAGCAACAGCCTCCTTTAGTAGCGTGTGTGTGAACGTTTGCTCACTCTCCCACAACATCTAAACTTGTCTTGACAAGGGCAAGTCCAGTACGTAAATGTCGAATTGTTGGATGCGCCGGCATTCCCTGCTCTACGATGTTTCAGCGGGTCAAGCTTCCATTCTCCCCTGCACTTCCGCTTTCTTCCAGTATGTTATCTTGCGCGTGATTTACGCATTTCAACTGCCCTTTCATCATCAGGAAATGCTGGACGAGAACGACAAGAAGGCTGAATTTTTGAAGGAGCAATTGCAATGCCTGCGTGAGAAAAATCACCGTTGGAAAGAGGTGACCATCAGGCAGGCCATAATGTGGCAAGCTAAATCACCCTGCGGGTACGAAATGTTGCGGAGGTCTGGGTGCCTCACCCTTCCAAGTCGCATGACACTGAAGCGTTACATTGGCTACTGTACTGGAGCAGTTGTTTCGTCGCTAATGAAGCAAAGGCTGCACACGGAAAGCACACACTTGTCCGAACGGGTACGTTACTTCGATCAGAATTATTTACAATATGCACGCGAATAACGAAGGAAGCAGCGCACGCGGCAGTGTTTGACTGATCAAAATACATGCTAGTATAGCCGAATGAAAAGTGATTTAAAGTGAATAAACAGGGACCAGACCTGTGGCAAGGATTACTCGAACGTAAGATGTATTGTTTAAGAGTATACGGCAGTGCGCTATGTTTGCTCTAAACCCTAATCATTTCTGTTAAATTATGGGTCATGTACGGAACAACAAAGAAGGTTATTTATATAATTAACTGTCTCCGCCGATATATAACGCATGTCTGTTAACAGTGAATTCCCCCCCCCCCCATTTTTTTTGTTAGGAAAAAATGGGCTCTTTGATTGTGGATGAAATGTCTTTAAAGCAAGCACTGACGTACGAAAAAAAAGGAGACAAAGTCCATGGCCTAGTCGAAATGGGAGGCCTAGAAAAAGAAGTGGGCATTCAGAACGAGCTGGCCACACACCTTCTCGCCTTTGTATTTGTAGGCTTATCAACGCACTACACGTAAGTGAATCATCACTTTGTCTATCACTATACGTTTCGCTGTGACTGAAAGACTAACCCCACCTATAGATATAAAAAGAAAACGTTGTCTTTAATTAACCAATGATGTGCTATTCCGCGACCAGGGCTGAAAGTCTGGGGAGGGGCAGGGGGAGTCGTCTTCTATTTTTTAAGGAGGGCTCCCCCCCCCCTTTCCCCCGGCAAGTCAACTTTAGCATTGTGCACTTATTTGACAAGCACTCGAGATGAGCAATTGGCTCTCCTCCTCTCTCCAACGGAGTGAGATTTTAAGCCCAGCTGACACCGACGCTACAGAATACTGCTAATTTTTATCTTTTTCAGGCTACCCGTGGGATATTATTTCACGCAGTCAGTAAAAGGAGACCACCTGCATCAACTAACACTTGAAGTAATTAAGTCCATCGAAGAAGCAGGATTCCAAGTGGTCCGACTTGTAGCTGACAACCACGCTTCGAACAAAAAGATGTTCACCATGTTAGGGAATGGTCGTATGATGCCAGTTGTGCCGTAAGTTGCTAAGTATATATTTTTGCTCTCAGCTCGCATTAAGCTGTGCGCAATGCCTAGTGTAAATATTTTTTTATATGTATTCGCAGTGTGCCCTCAATGTATGCATGGATCGAATCCCAGCTGCGGCTGCTGCTTTTCCGATGGAGGCGGAAATGTTGTAGGCCCGCGTTCTCAGATTTGGGTGCACGTTAAAGAACCCCAGGTGGTCGAAATTTCCGGAGCCCTCCACTACGGCGTCTCTCAAAATCATATGGTGGTTTTGGGACGTTAAACCCCACATATCTATCAATCAATGTATGCACGCGCATGCATGCCGTGTTTGAGTGAAAAAAAAAACAAAAGACTTGGTCGCACAAAAAAAAAAGCCTGTATCAGCATCAGAGCCCCCCCCCCCCCTTCTTTTTTTTTAATCAGCGCTGCCATATAAGAAAGCCGTGTCCATAACAAGATTGCTATCAACAGTACAATCGCTGTAAATAGCCCGTCTTTACAAATCAATTGACGTTACGCGTTTGCGTAATGTATGCGCACCTGCATGCGACTGTATGAATGGGTGAGTATACTTAAAGTTTCGGAAGATTTAAGGTGTAGGTAATCTCAATAAAACACACACACAGACCTGCAGGATCATGGCATGAGTGGAGAAATTTTATAATAAGGTAATAATTAACAACGCACACGTCCTTCGAATGGCTAACATTTACATTACTTTGGTAAAAAACAGAAAACCGTATATGCAACTAATTATTCACACCGCAAACGCCGCCTTTCTCCAATTTATTTATTCATTTTTTTTTGTTGTTGTTGCAGACATCCAATGGATATGAATCGGAGGCTCTTCCTTTCTTTTGACCACTGCCACATCCTGAAAAATCTCCGCAACCAGATGTTGTCCACCAAACGCGTTCTGTTCAACAATGGGCATTACTACAGCCCCACGTATTTGAGAAAGTTGCTGGACATAACAGAAAAACAGTCGTCGTTCAAGCTTGTTCGGAACCTTACGCAGAAGCACGTTTACCCGACGAACTTCGAGAAATTAAGCGTGAAGAGGGCCGTTGAAGTGTTCTCTCCACAGGCATGTATAAGAAAAGGTGTAAACCCATTTAGCGTTAGTGTCACACACTCCCAGATTCTCTGTATTCCTTGTAGACATCACAATGCGTGACGCACACAGGTCATGCAGGAAATGCCTTTTCGTTAGCTGTAAATTATGTATGCTTCCTGCAACCTGTATTACACAAAAAAATACATCTAATTGAGCTAGAATCATGCTCGCAGTTTTCTATCAGTAGTGACGTTTATACTTCTCAAATTCTTTGGCGCGCTCGGGCAAACTTTTATGCGCTAATATTACGCCACAACTCATTTTACATCATATTACGTCAAGTGAATGTTCATGCAGAAGCAGAAAAAATTTTGCAGCTTTTCGTTCAAATGAAGCAGTACAAAAACTGCCTTTTAATAGTAATTCACCGCAAACGATACGTGAATATTCATGTTAGTTTCTGGTTTATTTGTTTGTAGAACCCAAACGGAAGCAAATGGTGAAAATGTAATTCAATACGTATATAACTGCTAACATATTTATCAGTATGGTCACATAAAAACATGCACATGAGCTGCTGCTACTGCTGCTGCTAACAGCGCATGGTTATCTGAACATACAATTTCCCTTTCTTAACGAATGTACCTGCGCGTATTGCTTACCACACAATAATTACGTATCATTAGAGCTTCTATAAATATATGTTCACTAACACAAACTCACTTAAAAGTGCACGTTATTGATGACTGCAGTGCCACTTGTAACTCGTCTCACTTGCTGTATACGAACGTCCAAGCTTAGAAACCTCTCTCTAAATAATTCCGATCATTTTTAATATGTCGCGTCTCCTTGGTTTCTAGGTGACATCGGCCTTACGATACCTCTTACAATACGGCCGCAGATTTGGCATTTTCGGGTTTGAAGACTGCCTGCCAACCATCGAGCTGATGGAAATGATATTTAAATGGTTCACCATACACAACATAAGAAATACAACCTTCCACGTAGTAAGCCGGGACCAAAACAGGATGCCGTTCAGTTCCCCAGATGATGACAGGTACATTCCATTTATCCCGCTAGGTTTCATATTTTCTACAATAAACTGCTTTATTTTCAGGTTGATATGGCTGGAGCAGGAATTTCTGCCCTTTTTCGCAGCATGGAAAGCCGCGGCACCACATAAGAGGGCATTCATATCTCTTGAAACATACGAAGCTCTCCAACTGACCACAATGTCCACAGTACAGTGCACACAATTTCTCATCCGTTCAGGTTTCCTATACGTGTTGACTGCCAAATTCTCCAGTGACCCTGTCGAAGCACTTTTTTCCACCATCAGACAGCTTCAAGGAAGCAACGATCAGACAGACGCCCGTGCTGCGCTTTCATCACTGCAGAAAGTCCTCGTGATGGGAATGATGCACTCATCACCAAGCGGCAGTACAGAGCAAACAACGTCTCCTCTTGGATCGCCCAGTGCAAGGCAGGCGTCGTGCTCCACAGCAGTAAAGCAAGCCGGACAACCTCTGGAAATGCACTCGCTAGTAAACCAGAATCAAGGGTCGTCAGGCGAGTGCGCGGCATCGACATCTGCTACTATAACCCAGACGATGCGGCCACATCTAGAAGCCCTGCAGACTTGCCGTGGTGCGCTTTTCATATCTCGTTGATTCCGTGTAATGGAATGATTTACATTATTTAAAAATTATTACACACCGTCCAACAATTCCCCACTATACGATATTATGCATATATTATAAACTCTGCGCTGCTTACTGTGTTACATGCAAGCCGCGTGAGGCAGCGTTTGCGTCAGTGCACGATGTAGATGAAAACATGCTTCTCAATCAGTTATACTGTGTATGTATGTAACGATAAGTCCATGGTACAAGCAGGTACTATGGCTTACATTTAAAAATATAACATGCTTTCACCAGGCGCCCACACAACTCGACTAACCGACGTCCCTTTCCCGCAATCGGGGAAGAAATTTTCGGCGGTTTTGAATCGCTGTCATAACTGGCACACAGATGATGGCATGGCTCGTTTGCGTTCGCCTTACTCTCTTGAGATGCTGTCCCTTCCTAATCCCGTCGTCTTTCTCTTGCTTCTTCTCCTAGATTTTTTTTTATTTTTAAACGTTTCTCCCTCAGTTTTTTTTATGTTGTTGTTTATACTATTCTCCGGACTTCTTCCCTCCTGTCGTGACAAGCTATAAATCGACGCGGAAAATGTGTAAATATTATTATACCTTGAAAAAGACGGGGCTCTCCCGACGCAAACGTCGGCTGAATGAACAGTTATCTTGATGATATGTGGGGTTTAACGTTCCAAAACCACCATATTATTATGAGAGACACCGTAGTGAAGGGCTCCAGAAATTTCGACCACCTGGGGTTCTTTAACGTGCGCCCAAATCTGAGAACGCGGGCCTACGGCATTTTCACCTCCATCGAAAGTGCAGCCGCCGAAGCCGGGATTCGGTCCCGCGACCTGCGGGTCAGCAGCCGAGTACCTTAGCCACTAGACCACCGCGGTGGGGCAACAGTTGTTATCTGAAAGCGCATTAACATCCATATATATATATATATATATATATATATATATATATATATATATATATATATATATATATATATATATATATATATATATATATATATATATATATATATATATATATACATATATATATATATATATATATATATATATATATATATATATATATATATATTTCTCATATTTTGTATACGGACACGTGTCGGTTTAATCATGCATGCTTATCTATATACTGATAAAATTCTTGCACACTTTTCATTTCTACCTTCCCACAGGTGCCCCACAGCCAGGCATAAGGGCCAGCACGCTTGGCCTTATAGCGGGCTTCCTGGTGAAAGCAGCTGAGGATTGCATTACTTGCGACGACTGCATCGGCAAAATCAAGGCTCCCAGCTCATCTGGACCAGCTACTGCTGTGATATTTAATTTAGACAGGGGAGGGCTTTCATACCCAACGATCTCATTTCTTTCCTTTGTGAGCACTCTAGAAAGGGCCGCGGAAGCATTTGCGCCATTGGCCATTTCCAAAAAGAGGCCGATGGCACTTTTTGTGCAAACTGTGCTACCTGCAGTGGCCTTGAACCCTCTTTTCAGCCATAAAGGCGCTACTAGCGAGCACCGAGAAGCCATGGCGCGGCTAGTGTTGCAAAAATTTAGCCGTCCTTTCTTCTCAAACTACGTGCGGGACAAAACAGCCAAAGAAGGAAAGAGAAAGAGAATAGCCGAAAAGCCAAAATCTCGCAAGATTTTAAAAGTTTAGTTGCATGCCTCCATTGTATCATGTACGCGCCCAGAACCTTGCTAGCACATTTTATTGAACTATGACCCAAATGCACGCAGCTCTGTACGCGTACATATGTTTTTCTTTATTGCAGACACAAGCCGTCACTGTGTGCCAGCAAGTAGGATATTCTTCGAAAGTGCAGAAACTTTGTTTGAAACATCAGCTTTAACTGGCATATTGTGGCACGCATAAGTAAAGCGACAAATGTGTTTTGTTTCATTTTGAAGTGCTGTAACATTGCTCGAATCACACGCATACACTCGCCAAATTCTTTTAGCAGAAACCTTGATATCACTTTGAGGGATCTGCTTTTCATTGACAAACGAGTATAATGGCACATTTTCAGCATGTGTACGCGCCCCAACTGCGGGTGTCGCCCTTGGGCGCTATCAATCAAACATAACCACTAGTACAACAAAGGCGGTACTATTCCGCCCTAAAAATAAGTCTGTTAATGAAAACATACATTTCAAGTATGGCGATACTATTATTGAGTTAGTAAATTGTATAAAAATTCTTGGAGTTACATTTTCGAGCAATATGCTTTGAAACGATCGCATTTACAGTGTGCTGGGTCAGTTATCTCGCGTAGAGGGCACGGTGTACAGTGGCAAAACTGTTCTACTATACAAGGTAAAATTCTTACTTTATAAATGACTGTTCTGTTGGCATCTTGCTTATTGTTTCTTGGTATGAAGGACTACGACTAACACGCGCTTACAAAAACTGTACCTGATGCAAAAGACGTATATTAGAATAATTTTTTACTGGTCGTATGATGCTCGCAGAAGTGAATTGTTTCAACAGGCTGGAATACCACCCCTACATCGTCTCTACGATTTTAAGTTAGCATTGGTGGTCAGGCGTCAATTTCAAGAAAGTCGACATTATTTGTACGACCTCTCGAAACTGCAGCCAAATAATTTGTTCGAAACATGACATAAAGAAACATGGAAAATAAAAACTTCGAGAACAAACTACTCCACAGATAGGTTGTTCTACACAGTTTCTACGTTAATTGATAAATATGTGAAAGCTGGCATAGATTTCTTACTCTGTACCCGAACTCAATTGCACGATATACACATGTATAGTTTTCAAGATTTCTTTGCAGTTGCTACATTGTTATCATGGTTGCTATTTTTATTTTTAGAATTTGAACTTGATATTTTTGTAATTGTTGCTTAGATAACATTGCTAACTGTTTGCCAGTGCTGTCGTGCTAAAGGCGTCTGTGGGCCTATGTCAAGCTGCCTCTTTCGAAGAGCAGCTTTTACCTGCCGCTGTCCTTCATCAAACTATTGATGAAAAATAAAACATTATTATTATTATTATTATTATTATTATTATTATTATTATTATTATTATTATTATTATTATTATTATTATTATTATTATTATTATTATTATTATTATTATTATTAACTATGCTCGACAAGATGATGATAATGATGACGATAAAAACTTTATTGGGGTCGCAATGTGTTGCCCTCGATAGGCACATCACTGCCTTTACCATATCGTCTCATCGCACGGACATATAAAATCATAGAAACGCGCATCGGCCAGCGCTCCCCGTTCCAGCAGACAAACTCCCGTAGCGAAATTTGACGCACAATTTTTGTTGTGTAGGTCACAGTAAGAGTTAAAGCTTCAATTCCTGTGTCTCTCCTTGATATGCGTCCGTGGGCGTATGTGCATTATTCTCTTCTATCAATTGACTACAAGTGTAACACCTGTCCAGGGCGAGTGTCCAAGGTAAGTGCTCAACAGGGGCACTGCGTTTCACCTGACGCGTCCTAAACAACCTAAAATCAGTTTGATATTCTATTACCAATGAGTACATTATTAGTCAAAAGCTTTATGAATACTAAATTGAAGTTTTTTTAGGCTGGAATGGCAAAAACAACCATGCAGCAAGACATTTCTACGCAAATATACAGCTTTAGAAGTCAATCAACCAGTATAGCCTAACTACTAAAATGTAACACATAGCACACGTTAGCCTTTTCAGCAAAAAACAATCACACGTATAGGCAGTTTGTCACAGAAGCAGACGCATGGTATCAGTCCGTCGCCCTCCTGCCGGCCGCACAGTAGCAGACGAACAGGTTATAGGTAGCGCCACCTACGGCGAGCGATTGAACGAGAGCGGGGACACGCGCTCCCATAGGAACCCCGCTATCTGAACAGGTCAGGAGTGTAGTAGGTCATGGCCTGAACCGGCGTTGTTGCGTGAAAATAGCGTTTTCATTATTTTGACCGGGTGAATATAGCATACCGACTATTCTCACCAGGTCGCAGCAGCGGCGGCCTAAAAGTTGTTTAAACGTGTTCCAATTGTCGCACGGTTCGGCTCGGTGCGGTCTTCTAAGCAGTCTGCGTAGACTGTCTACGTGCTGTCTAAGAATTGGAACACAGCCATGGATCCCATAAAGTTTGGGAAACTCTAAGGCTGTGTTCCAATTCTTAGACAGCACGTAGACACTCTATGCAGACTGCTCAGAACATTGCACCGATCCCATGCTGTCTGTAAATTGAAACACACGGAGGAAGGACAGGACAGGACAAACAACTTTATTTGGTCCTGAGAGGCAAGGCAGCGGGCCAACTATGTAGGTCCCCACCCAGCCGTTGACTAGTCCCATGTCGGAACAGAGAGGCCATGCCTCTCCGCTCGTTCACGGGCCCTCTGGACAGCCTGAAGCTGGACGTCTTGTCTGGGGTCTGTGATTGCCGTCGTCCAGTCTTCTTCTGTTTTAAAATCCTGTAACGCAGGGCACTGCCAGAGCATGTGACTCAAAGTGCAAAATTCACCACAATCTGGGCCAAGTGGATCAATATCCGGATGCGGAGGAAGGAAAAACCTTTGTGTTGAAACACGTTTAGACAGCTGGATGGATGAATATGGCTGTATCCTTTAGATCGGGCGGTGGCTACCGCCACCAAGCCGTTATACGTAACCTAATATATAAAAGCTTTTAGGCGACGAAGCGCCAGCACGCGTCGAGAAAAAAACCTAAAAGAAACAAACGTAACAGTTGTAATTTCTGGCTTGTTTCGTGTTGAAATGCAAAACAAATAAATTTTGCTCACAATGAGCGTCTGGGAAAGCGTCTTATTGTGTGCAGACGGCCATTCTGGCGAGATTTGATCTATCTGAGCGATTCACTGAGCCGGCTTCTTGTTTAGACAGCAAAGTAGCCTGCATCGTATTTGTCTACGATGCGGTCTTCTCGGAGCTATCTACTTTGCCGGCTACGTGAAAATTGAAACGAGACTTAAGATGGCCACCGTCCATTTAGCTCATTTAGCCGTACCCTAGCCATGTACGGTGAAAACACAGCTTTCCTCCGTGGAACACAGCCTATGATGGATCCCACACAGATTGGCCCGTGGATTGGCTTCAATTCTTTTACAAACTGGACTACAATTAGAGTGTACTAGAACTTTTAAGTGGCGCGACCGAAACGCTTTCCTCTTGCTTTCTCCATCCCCAACTTGTGGCGAAAGTAGCGGCGGCGCTGCCGTCTCCCAATCTACCACAGAACCAGTGTTCTGTGGTTTGCTCGGCGGCATGGCCGGCATCTCGGTTTTAGTCGCGAAATGACGAAGAAGTAGCGTCTAAACGATTGTTACGCGCCAGGTTGCACATTTTTAGTAGCCCCTTTACAAAAGCTAGGAATACAAGTAAATCTACCAGTAAGTTTATCAATTGGCGGAACTTCATTTGGTTACTGCCACAGGGATGTATGCTCCGCTGTGTTTGATTACATCAACGCAACTCAAAGATTACCATGCTAGTGATCCCCTACCTTTTCAGATCTTTAGTTTATAATTCGTAGTTATGTCTTTCAAAAACAAAAGATGGTTTGACCGCTTGCTCAGCAAACATTTTTGTTTTTGGTAGTATTATTTTAAGCTACTTTTTCAGATTGGCTTCATTTTCATTTTAGTTTCATTTAAGTATCCTGCCGCCCGGTTCTTGGCCCATCCCCTTTTGTGGGTAAGCGCCATTCATCAGAGGTCATCAGCATCAGGTTGCACAACTGGATATCCGCGTGTGAAACAAAGTCGGAAGTATCACTTTTTAAGGCCCCGAAAGACGAAGAACGACGACTTCTTTGGGAGCGGAACCTCCATCGGCTTGACAAGCAGCTTGACGCCGATTGTGCTGTGTGCGAGTTACATTTCAAACCGCATTTCATTGTGAGAGACTACGCGTACATGTTATGAATGGTGTTCAAGTCCGAATTCCTAAGGGAGCGCCGACACTCGCCCCTGATGCAGTCCCGACGATCTTGCCCAACCTGCCTGCATATTTGACGCTCAAAACTCCGGCTCCGTGGACCCAAACAAAGCGGCGTCATCAGTGTGTGCCGGCTGAGAATGACAACAGAAAACAGCGACGCATTAGCACTCCTGCACAGCTTTTTGTGGATACCAACGGTGCAACTTCTGCAGGTGGCGACGAAGCTGACGAGGCAAGCTCAAGTCCCTCGTCTGACGCGGTTGTCACTCTCGGTGACCTTCGTGATCTTGTCCTACCATCAAACTCATGGGCGCTGCACGAGTTTCCTGGATTTGCTGGCGTGTCGTACGTAGCGTGCTCACTGAATCCTAGCACTCGTGAACTTTGCATTCAACGAGCTGTATACTTCACCTGTGCAGACAATGGAATCGTGCAATGTGAAGCGTTCGTGCAAGAGAAACTAATCAGCAAGTCCAGTTTAGTAACTGTTCGACAAGCCTCAGATGCTCTGCAGCTTGTTGCAAGCGTCCCACTCTGTTGTAGAGCAGCAGAAACTTCATTTTTGCCACCATCGGACCTTACCCACGGTCTACACGCGCAAATGAAGTAAAGATGAAAAATCTTCTACAGTGTCAAAGCGCACAGAAGCACCTAAAATTGAGTAGGCTATAAATTGCTACAGTGGCGTAAAAAGGATGTCATTTTTCGTGCATATTTTCTTACACTCTTAATTTTTTGACGGCACACCAAGAAGAAAAAACGATTTTTCCTAGAAGAGGCTTTTAAGTGAGAGAACGTGCAAATAATGACGCGAAATCTCAAAATAAAACTTTGATCTTGAATCTTTTTGTATTAAACCTGTGATGGTAAATTTAGCAGCATTAGGTATCTCGGTGCATATTTCATCGATCTAAGCCAATTCATTGTTGCACTTCAGTGTCCCTTCAAACGATCTTTCGACCATAACATCTTTTTTTTTTAAATGCATTTTGGAAAGACAACCTTAACACTGTCATTCTGTTTGCTTTGCTTTACGTTATCTTTTGTATCCTGACTTTATATATTACGTTTTTTACAATTTACCTAATTGCAAATGTATTGTTTCATAAATATGTAAACCTTGCATTTTTATGTTATCAATTATGATTAACATTAGTTACGACTCTGCTTTGCAGTGTTGCGTTTTTTACACTCTCAAAATCTTCCACTACTATGTTTTACCTAAGACATTCTTTTGCAGTATTACGTATTTGCATTTCTGTGGGTCCTACAACAATGAATCTATTCCCATATTTTAAAACCAAAAGAATGTTTGGAAAAACTCTGCCGTTCTTCAAATATTATCAATAAAGCCTACTTTTTTGTCGTGTGTGCACGCAGCCACAAGCAATGAGCCTTTTATTTGAGTCCAGCTTTGGTGTTTTACGTGGAATCGACCAAGAGTTCTTCGTTTTGTGTGCAGCATATTCCTTTTCTTTTTTTTTTTGGGGGGGGGGCGCTTCTGGTGTGTACCGGCCAGCTGGTTTCTCGTATAAAATATGTACACTTTAAAAACTAAAAAAAAAAAACACGCTCGTTATATTGTACAATGTATTATGCTGCTTCGGGCTGCAGTGCGGTCAGTAGCAACTTCAATAACAATAATGTCAAATAACCTTTATTTGCGCGGAAAAGGGGAGGTATGTGAATAAGAAAAAAAAAAGAGGGAGATCATCTTCATACTTGGCGCGACAGAGAGGTACCAACACGTACGCGGAACGCCTGTCAGCCATCCGCCCGGGAAGATTGGCCGACGCCAGCGCCACCGCATCATTTCCACGCCGAAACGGCCGCTCCCAGGCAGCTGCTCGCGCCACTCAAAAGCTTCTAGTACACTCTACTACAATGTACTAAAACAACTTTTTTTTTTTTGTAAACTTTTATTGACCAATCAACAACGTAGTTTTTGGCGCACGTGACAAAATGTCGGCCAATCAGACACTCTCGCGGCAACCGTTGTATTGTTCACGTGTCGACGCCCGCGGTGTTCTGTGGCCCGCGGCGCTTGTGCATTGGCTCGTGTGTTCCTGCATCGCGCGTTTGATTGAATGCGATTGAAAGGCGTTTCGTTAATAGAACGCCGTTCGTTTTTCCGTTAACCCTGCCAGTGCGTGTTCTCCGAAGTGTACAGTCACTTCTTTTGCAAGCTTTTGCCATGAATCGTACCGATTTCGACTTGGCGTGAGTATAATAAGCCCCGCTCTAGGCGTCGTGTTTGGTTTTGCACGCTATGCCTGATGTCTTGTGTACTTTCAGGTTCAGCTGCCCGGTCTGTCTGGGGCCGAGTGAGAACATGATATTCGGCATGTGCCAGCACTTCGTGTGCGCTTCCTGTCTGTACGAGCCGGTCAGCGAAAGTTTGAAGCCTGCGTTCTATTGTTGTCCCCTCTGCAAAGCCGAGGACGTGTTCCCAAATTACTGGTAATTGATTGCGGTAACTTTGGATAGGCTAGTTTCCGCCCACTAATAGCTAAAATAGTCCGACGTCTCAATTGCGTTAACCTGAGTTTTGTTTTCATGCAGCCCCGAAATTCCGCTGACCACTAAGCTGCTAATGAACATTGTTGGCGTCGTGGAGTGCCCTCGGAAACGGTGCGGCGAAGAAATGTGGACTTGGGAGGTGGAAGAACACCAAGGGTACGTCGTACTTTAGATGCGACAGTTTGCTAGATAGCGTGTTGCTTATGCACGCTACAGTTACGTTGTCATTTCCCGCTGACCACTAAGCTGCTGATGAACATTGTTGGCGTCGTGGAGTGCCCTCGGAAACGGTGCGGCGAAGAAATGTGGACTTGGGAGGTGGAAGAACACCAAGGGTACGTCGTACTTTAGATGCGACAGTTTGCTAGATAGCGTGTTGCTTATGCACGCTACAGTTACGTTGTCATTTCCCGCTGACCACTAAGCTGCTGATGAACATTGTTGGCGTCGTGGAGTGCCCTCGGAAACGGTGCGGCGAAGAAATGTGGACTTGGGAGGTGGAAGAACACCAAGGGTACGTCGTACTTTAGATGCGACAGTTTGCTAGATAGCGTGTTGCTTATGCACGCTACAGTTACGTTGTCATTTCCCGCTGACCACTAAGCTGCTGATGAACATTGTTGGCGTCGTGGAGTGCCCTCGGAAACGGTGCGGCGAAGAAATGTGGACTTGGGAGGTGGAAGAACACCAAGGGTGCGTCGTACTTTAGATGCGACAGTTTGCTAGATAGCGTGTTGCTTATGCACGCTACAGTTACGTTGTCATTTCCCGCTGACCACTAAGCTGCTGATGAACATTGTTGGCGTCGTGGAGTGCCCTCGGAAACGGTGCGGCGAAGAAATGTGGACTTGGGAGGTGGAAGAACACCAAGGGTACATCGTACTTTAGATGCGACAGTTTGCTAGATAGCGTGTTGCTTATGCACGCTACAGTTACGTTGTCATTTGCCCAAATGTGGACGTGTTGTGTGCCTTCGCTTTTCATTCACCGGGCGTCCCGTGCCTGCAGACTTTTCAGATGCGACTCTTGCCACTGCGTGGTAAGCATCGGGGAAGAGAGAATTCCGATGCGCAAAGCAGGCATAATGCGATACGCGGGGAAATCGTAGTACGGAGAGGTTCTTCTTGGCGTTGCATAAACTGTTGCCGGACTGCCGCCATATTTGGCAGAGACATTTGCCCCTGAAGTTGTGACTTCTTCGTGGGGGTTTTTTGTCGTCCGCGGTGCATTTCGCAAGTGCGTGAGCGACGTTGGCTGTTTTAGTTAACGGAATGAACGTAAAACGCGCCTTGCAGAAACCGGGTGACAACCTCCCCAAAGTATGGCAACTGAGATGTGCAACGCCAAACAGAACCGTGTCAGTGCAAGAACAGTCGTGTTTTGTCGTGAGCATTTCGAAGGGGTACTCTGAAATTGCGTGATGGAGTCCATGCTCAGAAAGATACCTTTTGCAAACCAATACTGCACATTTGTATGTACACTGCAAGTAATCGTTCCTGAAGCACGAGTTCTGCAGGGGCGGCGCCAGGATGTTTTTACTGGGGGGGCAACCACGAAAAGTGACTTCCTCCAGGGGGGCAAGCTAGCTCTGCTCCTACTAGGTTTTCAATATATGCTTCCGGGCACTTGGGTGGGCATAAGGGGGGCAGGCGAGAATTTTGGGGGGGCTCCAGCCAACCCTTGCCCCCCCCCCCCTGGCGCCGCCCCTGGAGTTCTGTGTTCCCTTTCATATTTCTCCTGGCTGTAGTTGGTTGATGAAGAATTCGCAATTGCCTGCTCTGGCGTGCCTCGTAATGGTATTGCGGTTCCGGTGTGTGCAACCCCAGATTATAACTTTTTTTGTCGGGTCATTGTGCGTTCAAATCGTTGTGGGCAAGGTACTTTACATTAGCAGTATGTCCAGTCTAAAAAACGGTGTCCTTTACGTGTGTTTGTTATAGCCAGGCCTTTCCGCATCTCTGAAACGACTGCCGCATTTCATTGAAATGTATATAAATGTAAATTCTCGCAGCCCGTCACCGCAATGTTCCTCATAATGGGGGTACGGATTTGGGACATGAAACCACGGCATCTATGATCTTCTCCTGTGTGTGCACACTTGTACTCTTTCACAATAAATCCCTACATACTGACTAAACAAATGAGTTTACACTTGCGACACGCTGTTTTAACAGTGAGAAAGCCACGTAAAGCACAGGTAGAATACAAAGTGCTTTTTGTGTTCTTCATTGTGCTCAAAGAAAAAGTCGCAAGCGTCAATTATGCACAACCAACTAGCCTCTGCTCTGGCTCTTCTGGCTAGGCTTAATTAAGTTGATTGATTATAGTGTGGCCAAACCAAATGGGCGCTGGTTGCCATGGTCCATGCAGGTCTTGCGTGGGCATCAGAAGACGGTCGTCGGCGCATTGCTCTCGCTCCACAGCAAGTGGCCGCACTCGCCAGAGAGTCACCACCCGCCAGAGCATGCGGAAGAGGAGCAAGAGCCCTGTTGAACTCAAGAAGTGAACGTGGCACTGCACCTTCCTTGCTTCGAAATTCTTTACAGGTAAGCAGCGTCCGAGGAAAGTTTGCAAGTTTGAAGTCTTTAACCTCTTCACTACTAGCGTCTTCTTTTGTGGACATGACTTCATAAGGGGCACACTGAATCTGAAAACTTTTAAAAAATTTCTTATCAATTTAAATGAACTTAGTGAAATTATGTATATTCGTGTTTTTAAATTTCTGGTGGGGTTTTCAGCGGCAGTTAGCATTAACTGAGAGAATTAGAATAGAATTAAGTACTTCCAAATGACCTGGAGTGAATACAAATGCAAATAAACAAGAATTGATAATCTAAGCCCATATAAACAAAGGTTGATGTATGTTGAGCTAACTCTATTGTAAAATCATCGTTAATAGAGCTCTCGGAAAAGAATATACCAGTTTAAGCTGACTTTTAGTTTATGCTAATGCACAAAAGTTTTGTCACTTGAGACTCACAATTACTCAATTTCAAGTTCCTGTGCAGAAACATACCTGGCGAGGGAGCAAGAAAGGAGCAAGGTCTTTTCGGTCTTTCCTAAAGAAATAACGAGCCAGTATTTTTATTTCATGTGTATGTACAATTCTTTGTTGTGGCAATAAATGTTTTCTGCTAAACTGTCTCCCACATTTAGTTTTATTTCGAGGCTAGTGTATCTTGCGTTAGTATAGCACGCTATCAATTGAATGCACAATGTGAAACATTGTTTGCATCCTGAACGATTTTGATGTATTAAAAAAAGTGTGGTAGTACGTGTTTTATGCATTGCAGTTCATCTTACGTCAATTTGGTTTCATTTTAAAACGAGACTTTTTGCGTAATAATGTACTCGCAATAATTTTTGCGCCAAAATGAATAATATGCCAAACCTTAGGGCTTTTAAATGGTTATGATGTACCATGAACACGGATTTTTTTACCAATGGTAGTTCGTGTTTCTCTTGATTTTATCCTAGAACTGGCATCTTTCATTTTGTATGCTTGGTTTGTGGTACAATTTTAGGCAGTTAGTGCACCCAACATATTCAAGGTTGTGATTGGTCATTGATGAACGACCAGAATATTTTTTTTTATTTTATTGGAAAACAGTTTTAATTGATAAGGGAAAATTGTTTCTGAATAAATGCACGGCACGCAATATCCTGTTTTACGAACGATGATGTACAGACTGAAATCTTAAGACAATGTTTTTTGTGTCGCATCCTTTTGTGCGCATTTCTATTTTTAAAATCTTGCAATGCATACTATTAACGCCCCAACAAAAGTATTTATAGTGATAGTGTTTTGTGTGCATTTAGTTATCACTGTTCTAGACAGAAACAACTTATGGTAAAACAAATGCTGTGTTTATCCTTTTGAATCGCAGTTCGTGTATTTTCATCCTAAAAGACTCTTTTAAACATTAGGCATTTTTTATTTTCTGAATACTTAATGAAATACGATTGTCTTCTGTTTTTAACAGTATTTTATCTCTCAAGATTTAAACAGCGGCAATCATAAAAGTAAAAGATAAGCCGTGTGTCGGTGATAGTTTTACAAGGCAGTTTTCCAAATATTTGAATTCTGGAGTGAGCATTTCTAGTGCTGTGCTGGCCCGTGCCAATACGAATCGTGCCAATATTGACCATGTGTTACAGGCAGCAGTAGCTCATTTGTAAGCACGTGCACACACACAGGTAACACGACGAGCAACATCAAATCGACCAATCGGAAGTCCTAGGCTTTTGCTCGACCAATCACAGCATCAATGTGCAGCGCATCAGAGATTCAAATTTTCGGTGTCGCGCAAAAGCCCGAAAAGCCGGAAGTGGAGGAGGGATTGTTTCTTGGAATTTGTGGCGTGCTGGCGGCACGTAGCGCTGCCACGTGTGCAGTTGTTGATCGTGAGGGCATGCTGCACACGATGCATGTTTTTACTTGAAATGTTTGAAAAAAAAAAAAAAAAAAATGCCAGGCCTGCGCGGAAGGCGCAGCACAGTCACAGTGAAAGCTAGAAGAGCAGCCTTTCGGAGCCTTTTCGAAACGCTCATTGGGTAAATGCTCAAAGCACACTTGCTTGATGCCCACTAAGGCGTAAATAATGATAAATGTAGAGTTGTAAGCCGGCATTCTCTATGCTGTTTCTCGTTATTCTTCTGTCAAAAGTGGTATCCGCTAAACTATTGCGAGGAATTTTGTGCCAATTGTTCATGCAGTGGCTGATTACGATTAGAAATTATGCCTCAAGTGGCTGTGCGCCATAGTTAGTAGCTGAACAAAAACAAGCTTTGGTAATAAGTTGGAGGTTGCACGACCCACTCGTTACGCTACTCGCATTGTGCAATGACTGCTTGTTCTTTTGTGGCTTTAAAATGCTTTATAAGTCGAGTCGTATTAACGGTTTGGTTTAATTTTGCAAAATGTTGTGATCACTCTCGATAAGTTTGCGAGAAGCAACAAAATCAAAGAGCTCCCAGTTTGAATTAGCTGTTGTGGATACTAATGTGCTCAAATTGTCGAGAGATTTCCCCCCATAGAAATACACAAGGTTCACAGCTTTTACCTAACAGAGTTCAAATAACAACCTCTTTACTGTGATATTTTTAGGGGCGAAGGTCCTTATAGCGGCACCCATTTGTCCCTCGTAGCCGTTGTAGTATGTAACAAGTATAACATTTTGACCTCCAAGGTGGTGCCGGTGAATGACTTCTTCTGTGCGTTGTTGAGCAATAAAAAATAGTGCTCAATGTACATGCAAATGGCTGCTAATGGGGAATGAGAGACAGGAGCATTCGGCTTTTAGTTAATGTGCATGCTGCGATCCCCATTAGCAGCCATTGGCATGTACATTGAGCACTATTTGACAAAAAAGGGTTGCTACGTTATACTCCCTGGGTGTAACCTCCTTAGTTTTAGAAAGGTTTAGCGAGCGTTGAGCCGCAGTGGCATGAATACAATGAACTAGTATATACCATGAACTCGAGGTGGTTAAAGGTGGGAAGTAGATACGAAGCGCAAGCCGTAAGAAAGTTTGCAAGTGCCACCTCTCGATAAGTCCTTCGAATGTCCGTTGGATGGCGGTGCTTCTATATGGAGAATATATGATGAAAAGTTGCGAGATGGTGGTACTTGGAGTGTTGAATAGATGGACAAACAGACACACAGACAGATGCATGGATGACGCATGAACGGACGCAGGGGCGGATGGACGCATGGACTGTCACACGGAAGGGCGCATGGACGGACAGAAGCAAGAACGAATGGACGGACGAATGCTTCCCCACTCTCCATCATTCACTCCGTGGATATGCTGCCAATTTTTTTTAATGTAAAAGACCTGACACGTGTCAAGACATTGGTATATTAATTTTTAACAGAACAATGAGTGCATTCAGGAGATATAACCAGAGTAGGCCAGCGTTCGTACATGTTAATGATTCGAATGTCTACTAACAGCTATTTCCTTGATGTGAAATATGTAGCCAGAAGGACTACTTTTGTATAATACTCGTGTCAAGGTTGAGGCAGATAGGAAGTAGTGAAGAATAAAAATGTGAATTAGCTTCTGCCGTTGTCCATTGTTTGAGCAGCGTCTTTAATGACTGTTCACCATTGGCAAAAAAAAAAGTATCATTAATCTGTCATCCTAAGCATAACAATTTTATGAGGGTCTATCAAAAAGTAAGGGCCGTTTGGTTCCAAGCAAGTAAATATTCGTTAGTAAAAGTTTGTATTGGTAGGCTTGGTTTAGCGAAACCTACTTCACTTTTCTACGGAATCACAGCTAAAGTGTTAGCATTTTTCGAACCGTCACACTAGTTGCATAAAAGATCACCACCTGGTAATTAAACCTGTTGTGAACGGTGGTCTATAACTTCTGTCTTCAAATCGTTTCATGTGAAAAAAAGAGGAAATATTCGCGTGGGTGCTGGCTCGGGACAGTAGGGCGAGCAATTTGTGTTCCCTACCAAAATATTTGATCTTCCTATTGGTTCTGATTGTGGCGCAAGGTTGCACGTTGTCATGCAGGAGGCTGATTCTGGATGAGAGTTTGTGACGTCATCAATGTTTATCATACTTTTTAGCATTTTTGGAACCTAGCTTGGTGATATCTGAGCATATCAGCTACAGTTATGCAAATTGTAGTGAGGCCAACCAGGGGATCTTTGTTTTACAGACCACTAACTGTTAGTCCTCAATCTATTGCAATATCCTATCCACTTAAACAGTTAGGTTGGTCTGGATTCTTGGCGTGGTGCTCCACTCCTTGTCGTACACATTTGTGCAGTCATTTTGGAAGTCTCAACCCCGTTTTCTGACAATTCTTTCACTCCTCATAGTTGGTCCATGAACTAGGCACAACTCCCCGAAAATTAGAAAAGCTAGCAATAATTTTGCATGCAAAAATGTAAATATAATGTGCACCTCACATCACAGGCGGAAGCAACAATATTCGCCAACATTATTGTCTGCGTTCAGCGGCAAGCAGATGACCACTGAGCCAGAACAATCACTTCAGTACTTTCGCTCAAATGTAGAAGATTTTGCTGGATAATAAAGATTGAGCTGGATAATAAAACTGTGTGGACATACACAAATCTAATTAGACTGTTTGGGCTAGAGCTTGCTAAGGCACGTGACAGGTCACCCCGGAAAAGAAGACAAGCCCAAGAGTTGGTGGGATGAGGAAGTTAAGAGAGCCATAGCAAAATGTCAGGAAGCCTCTAGGGAACACAGACATGCTAAGCAACGGGGTGAACCGACAGATGATGTTGAAAGAAAATGGGCAACCTTTCTAAGCTGTAGAAAGGATGCATCCCTTCTGATCAATGAAAAGATCAGTAGAAAGGGAGCTCAGTGGCTGGAAGAAGTACAAAAGAAAGAAAGGCAGCTGCGAAATTTTGCAACCATCTAAACTCCCTAAAAAATGAGACGAGCCTAGAGCAGAGGTTTATAACTACAGCTCAAGGTGCTAGGCTGGAAGGGGACGAAGCTATTGAATATATAAGAACAAGGGTGACAGAAAAATTTCAACAAAGAAGTGCCTTATGCACGACAATAGACAAGGATGAATCAAGTGGCACAATGACTCCATTTTCACAACAAGAGTGGGAAAGGGCTGAGAAGAAAGTTTTAAGTACGTAGTACATCAACAGGCCCAGAGGGCATTCCAATTATGCTGCTAAAGACATTGGGTCCGAAGTCTAAACAGACTTTGAGAGAGGCGGTGAGCACAACAACAATCTATGGTGAAGTCCCTGATGGATGGAAACTTAGCAGGATGAGCATGATCTATAAAGGAAAGGGAGGCAAAGTTGACATAAACAACTACCGTCTTATAACAGTGACATCAGTGGTCTACATGCTGGCGATGCAGATTAGAAAAGAACGACTGAAGGCATGGATAGAGGATTAGGGGGTGCTGGGGGAACTGCAGAATGGGTTTCGGAAACACAGGAGTATGGAAGACAATGTGTTCTCACTGACAGAGTGCATCGAAATATCAGAAAAGGAACTCGGGCCCCTGTGGCTAGCATTTTTGGATATCAATGGAGCGTGCGATAGCGTGGTTCAAGAGGACTGGTGGGGAATACTAGACACACTGGGCGTGGAAGATGGAGTTACTAATCTTTTTAAAGGATATCTATAAAAGTAACAAGGTAGTTATAAAGTGGGAAAAACAGGTATCCAAGCCCACAGAGGTGATACGGGGAATCAGGAAGGGGTGTCCACTGTCACCCTTGTTATTCATGATGTACCTACAAGGATTAGAGGCTAAATTAGAGGGAATTAAACTTGGCTTCAATCTCTCTTTAGTCAAACAAGGAAAACTCATTGATCAGGCACTACCAGCATTCATGTACGCACATGATATTGTGCTAATGGCCGACAACAAGATTTGCAGAGATTGATGGACATATGCGGTAATGAGGGAGATAGGTTAGATTTTGTATTAAGTAAGGAAAATCAGCAGTCATGATTTTTAATGATAACGAAGATAGTGAGCTTAGAATACAGGAGGTCGCGCTAGAGATTACAGATAAATACAAATATCTGGGCGTATGGATAAGCAATGAGACCAAGTACCTAAGAGAACACGAAATATATGTGACGACTAAAGGTAACAGGAATGCAGCAGTAATGAAAAATAGGGTACTGTGGAATTACAATAGGTAAAATGTTGTGAGAGGAATATGGAAAGGGGTCATGGTTCCTGGGCTGACGTTCGGCAATGCGGTCTTGTGCATGAGATCAAAAGTTCAAGCAAGATTAGAAATTAAGCAACGTGGAATAGGTAGGCTTGCTTTAGGAGCTCACGGGAATACACCAAATCAGGGAGTACAAGGTGATATGGGATGGACATCATTTGAGGGCAGGGAAGCTAGCAGCAAGATAAAATTTAAGAAGCGATTGAGACAAATGGGGGAGGAGCGTTGGGCTAGGAAGGTTTTCAGCTACTTGTACATGAAGAATGTCGACACAGAATGGAGGAAGCGAACCAGGAAATTGACTGGTAAATACTTAGAAAACAGCAGGTGGCCAAACCAAAAAGAACTATCGGTCAAGAAGAAAGTGAAAGAAACGGAGACTGACATGTGGAGAATTGGCATGATTAAGAAGTCCGCACTAGAGATCTTTGAAACTTTTAAGCGGGAAATTGCCAAGGAAAGGATCTATGATAACACTCGGTGTAGTTCTCTACTGTTTGAGGCCAGGACGGGAGTATTCCGAACTAAGACATATCGGGCCAAATACTAAGGGGTAGACACGGTATGCAGTGCATGTGAAGAGGCGGAGGTAACTGCCGAACACTTGATAATGTTCTGTAAAGGGCTTCACCCTATAGTTCAGGATGATGGCGCAGAGTTTTTCAAAGCACCTGGGTTTAGGGACAGAAAGGGCAAAATAGACTTTAAGCGCGTAGAATTAACTAGAAGGAGGTTATCTGATTGGTGGCTAAAGTCAAGGCACGAGTGAAAATTAAACTCTTCACTGCAAAGTACGAATCCTCAAGCTCACTATTTAAAGGAAAAAAAAAATAAATCTAATGGTTAGTTTACTAGGTATCACGGCTAGGTGGCGTTAGCCACCGTCCAATCTAAGGCAGAACACAGTGTTCCCAAAAGTACGGCAACAGGACCGGATGGAATCCCAATAGAGATTATCAACCATTTGGGACCAGCGGGACAGGCGCACTTGTATGGAGCCATCGAGCGCGCTATAAAATCCAAGAGGATTCCTTCGCACTGGCGCAAAAGTAGAATGAGTTTGATCTACAAAGGCAAGGGAGAAAGGGACAAAGCGAGCTCTTACAGGCCGATTACAGTCACGTCAGTGCTCTATAGAGTAGCTATACAAGCCATCAAGGCCAAGTTGTTGAAGTGGGTTGAAAGCAACGGTATTTTAGGGGAACTGCAAAATGGATTTAGGCCGGGTCGACGCTTGGAAGACAATCTTTTCGTCATATCCCAGACCATCGAAATTTCGGCAGCACAGGGCAGACCAACATGGCTACTGTTTCTGGACATAAAGGGTGCCTATGACAACGTGGACAGGGGATTGCTGTGGCATATACTGGAAGAGGAGGGGATTGGGTCGGAATTTGTAGGGCTGCTAAGGGCAATATATGAGGATAACAGGGCACACATTACATGGGAAGGGCGTACATACACAGAGCCCGTGTTCATTCGAAGAGATTTAAGACAGGGGTGCCCTCTTTCGCCATTGCTGTTCACACTGTACATTAGAGGAATGGAAAGACGACTAGAGGAGAGTGGATTGGGCTTTGATTTGTCACACCGAAGCAATGGAGTGTTAGTGGAGCAACGGATTCCGGGATTGATTTACGCAGACGATATAGTGCTGCTGGCGGATAATGCGGAAGAACTTCAAAAACTGGCTGACATTTGTGGTGATGAGGCAACGTACCTAGGCCTACATTTTAACCCACAGAAATCTGGAGTCATGGTGTTCAACGAGGAAGCTCATGTAGCTCCAATAAGGATACAACAGGAAGCCATACCAGTAGTAAATAAGTACAAATACTTGGGGATCTGGCTTAATGAAAGAAAAGGCTACCTGAATGCTCATGAAGAACACCTCAAACTGAAAGGGAGACGAAACGCAGCAGTAATGAAACACAGAGAACTTTGGGGATACAATAAGTACGAGGTAGTACGAGGCATCTGGAAAGGGGTAATGGTGCCGGCGCTCACGTTCGCTAATGCCGTATTATGCTTAAAGTCAGATATCCTGTCGGGGCTGGAGGTTAACCAAAAGGCAGTCGGCAGGCTAGCTCTGGGAGCTCACAGTAAGACTACAAACGAGGCTGTACAAGGCGATATGGGTTGGGCTTCATTTGAGGCGAGGGAAGCACAAAGTAAAATACGGTTTGAGGAGCGACTTAGACATTTAGATGAGAAGAGCTGGACAGCCAGAGTGCACAGGTACCTGTACCTGAAAAGTGTGGACACCGAATGGCGGAAGAGGACGCGAAAGCTGGCGACTAAATATAACTTGACCGCGGCAAATAAACAAAGGGGGCCAGTTAAAAAGCAAGTGAGGGAAACAGAGACGCTCATGTGGAAAGAGAGGATGGAAAAGAAGGGATCGCTGGGAATCTACAAGGCAAGCAAACAAGAGATCCGGAAAGAGAACTTTTATGACAACAATAAAGGTAGTGCGTTGCTCTTTGAGGCGCGGGCTGGCTGCTTGAGAACTCTAACTTACAGGAGCAAATATTCGTCACAGGATGAGACATGTGTAGGATGTGGCATAAATAAAGAAACAATCGACCACATAGTCGTGGAATGCCAAAAGATTCAGCCGGATAGAAATGGGGGGAAAGTCACACTCCCTGAGGCGCTGGGCTTCGCGGTGGACGGAAACATTAACGGGAAGCAGTAGGTATTACTAAGCAGCGGCTGGAGTATTGGTGGAGGAAAAGCAGAGAAGTCGATAAAATAACATCCCAGCCAAGAGTAGCGGCTGGGCAAAATTAAAAAGACATCCGAGTTGAGGGACAAAATTTAAACACGAACTATTAAGGTAGGCTAGATAGCGCAAGCTGTCACCCAATTCAAAGGGGAGGCCTTTATTTATCAATCATGATCATCTAAAGGGTACAGCGACATCCATCCATCCATCGGATTGTTCTCCTGTCGACGCCCGCGTACTCGTGCATTGGCTCGTGTGTTCCTTTTTCGCGCGTTTGATTTAATCCGATTGAGAGGCGTTTCGTTAACAGAACGCCGTTCGTTTTTCCGTTAACCCTGCCAGTGCGTGTTTTCCGAAGCCTACAGTCACTTTTTTTGCAAGCTTCTGCCATGAATCGCACCGATTTCGACTCGACGTGAGTATAATAAGCCCCGCTTTAGGCGTCCTGTTTGGTTTTGCACGCTATGCCTGATGTGTCGTGTACTTTCAGGTTCAACTGCCCGGTCTGTCTGGGGCCGAGTCAGAACATGGTATTCGGCATGTGCCAGCACTTCGTGTGTGCTTCCTGTCTGTACGAGCCGGACAGCGAAAGTTTGAAGCCTGCGTTCTATTGTTGTCCCCTCTGCAAAGCCAAGGACGTGTTCCCAGATTACTGGTAATTGATTGCGGTGACTTTGGATACGCTAGTTTCCGCCCACTAATAGCTAAAATAGTCCGACGTCTCAATTGCGTTAACCTGAGTTGTTTTCATGCAGCCCCGAGATTCCGCAGACCACTAAGCTGCTGATGAACATTGTTGGCGTCGTGAAGTGCCGTCGGAAACGGTGCGGCGAAGAAATGTGGACTTGGGACGAGGAAGAACACCAAGGGTACGTCGTACTTTAGATGCGACAGTTTGCTAGTTAGCGTGTTGCTTATGCACGCTACCTTGCCATTTGCTCAAATGTGGACGTGTTTTGTCCTTCGCTTTTCATTCAACGGGCGTCCCGTGCCCGCAGACTTCGTAGACGCGACTCTTGCCACCGCGTGGTAAGCATCGGGGAAGGGTAGAATTCCGATGCTCAAAGCAAACATAACGCGATACGTCTAGAAATCGTAGGGGAAAGTCTATTTGCACCTCAGCAGCTCGGGGTCACGTTACGCAAAGTAAACGTCACATGACGTCATTGCATGGTAAAGCGTTAAGACTTCAAACGACAGTGCAACTAGCTGCGTCTTGTCAAGGGAGCTTGAGGCCACGTCACGAAGAAAAAAAGATTGACGCATTTTCTTTTCAATATGGTTCGCTTGCACTATTTCAAGTTATCTTGCATTCTTTATGGTCGTCATTCATGCTGCGTAGTCCGTTAACTTGGCAGCTCCGTTGCACCGCGGTACCCCGTTTTCTTCTGCGTCATCAATTCACCCCGCGTCGCAACTCAGCTGAAGAGTAATAATATTTGTCAGAGTTTAAAATCCTAAATGCAGATTGGATTATTGGGGACGCTGTAGTGCAGGACTGCGGTAATTTCGACCACCTCGGTTTCTTTACTGTGCACCTGAATCTCAGCACATGGGGCTCAAACATATTTGCCTCAATCGAAAATGTTACCGCCACAGATTCCACCCTGCGACCTTTAGATCACTTAAGCGAATGACCAGAGTGAATGCTCGTCTCAGTAGTGGGTCATGTGTTTCCGTGCGTAACGTAGTACAGTACAGGTCACTGGTCAGCGCATTTGTCGCCAAAAAGCGCACTCCGTACTGCACTGATGACATTTTCTGATTGCCACTGTTTTGAAAGAGCCAAAATTCTCGCATGTAAGTGTAGGGTGTCAACAACTAGATATCAGTATGCATGGCCCCCGAGAGTGCTTGCTGTAGCTTGCCGTTGTGTCATTCTAGACAAGTTTCTTGACCCCTGTTGGGGTGGCTAGAAGCCTCCCTACCCCTGTAGTTGTCGACTGCACACTGGTTACTTCAAAAATTGGAAACTTCTACTGTGCAACGCTGCGAGGCAACCGGAAGGCCATCGGGAAGACTTCGCGTTGTACACGTGTAGATTTCGATAGATTCTTTTGATGCAAAGTGTATGATGCTAACAGTCGTATCAGCAAATGCCGGCAAACAAGTTCTTAAGTATTTTTGCCGCCACAGAACAGGGTGACTACATGACCAGCCGTTCATGTAGGCTCCCCTTACACAACAAACTTCGCAATCCCCTCGACAACACTCATTACTCTGATACCTATACACAACCTTGCATGACACGTCCAGGAGCGCTACAGAGGAGTGACTTCAGGGATTACACGCGTTCTTTATTCCGACAGGGTACGCAGCGTGAAAGCGTAATGATGGCAACGAAACACTCTTTTCCTGCCTTCGCCGCCTGCTTTCGTCTCTCCCATGGAGAAGTCTCCAGAGTTCCTATCTCGTTCCTTTTCCTTTTTTTTTTCTGCTTTTCCAAATACGTCATTTGTGACTTTCGATTTATGGTCATGTGACCCCGAGCTATTGAGGAGCAAATACTCTCTACAGTGTACTAGGAGGCAGTGGGTTCACTGCCCTATCGCTGCGCCGCCATGGTCCTCCCCGCAGCAACAGATCGGGTGGCCGCTAAGGGCATTGCCGCCATTTTCTTCTGAAAACTTCTGTGGCACTGTGTGAAATGCGTTTGGGAGTCCCCGGGTTGTCGCTGGCTGTGCTGCAGTTCGGGTGGTATTAAACGCGGCGTTCGAGGCGGGGAGAGGGGCTCCACAATGGCGCCAGATATAAAAATTATACGTATACATATATCATCGCGACGTGAAGATGACCAAGAGGGATGCCCAGGGACTTTTTGAAGGCTGTATTATGTTATCTTGGAGCGTCTTCTGAACTTGCTTTTGGATCTCGTCGCATTCTTTCGGAGCCACACGGTGTCGATTTTGCCGGATCGGTCTTGTTTTTTCTTAAACAATGATTCGGTGCCGGGTCAGTGGTATTTGGTTGAGCTTTGACGTTTATCAGAGGGTGACAGGGTAGAGCAAATGTGGACAGACAAAGGTGTCGAGGCTGGGACGGTCGCGTTGTCCGTTTGCAAAGCGAAGCGATCTCTCACTTGGTCCACATGGTCGTAGTAGGCAATTGCTGTGCCCTTCTGGATGTGACGGCGCTCGTTGCTGAAGTTGGTGAGGAGCACTTCTACCCGCCCATCAGTTAGTGCCAGAACGCCTCTTGCTGTTGAAACACCTTGCGTAAGCAATCGCGTGTCTATTCGTTCTGCCATCACCTCGTTACGGCACGGCCATTCACATAACATGGCACAAGGCAGCAAGATCTTGGTAGGAGCATCACATCATCGTCTACACGTAAACGTTGCAGTTCTTCCGTGGGGCCGATGTAAGGATGGGCAGAAAAGGTGACGACAATACGTTTTGGAATGTTAATGACAGCACCATACTCTGCAGAAAATCTGTAGCCAGAATTGGCTCTTTACAACAGTCTGGTAGAATCACAAAAGTGGCGACGAAGCTCGAATGACCGAGTACGAGCCGAGCGGTGCATTTCCCGGTTGGCATCATTAGCTGTGCACCACCACTCCTTATGCTCAGCCCATTCCACGGCGTCTTGACCTTCTTAAGGTGATCGGCGAGCTCTTGTTGCATCATAGAGAAGTCAGCACCAGTATCAACCAGTGCTGTTACGATGTGTCCGTCTATAATAACGCTAAGGCCGGCACGGATGAATTCGTCGGCATTAGTACTCGTGGTTGTCGTCGTCTTTCTGTTGAGACAAGGGGGTCTTTTTGGCGTCTCGGCGATTGGCAACCTTGCCCCCAGAGGTCGCGGCAGTTAGTTTCCCTGGCATGGGCTTGGGAAGCGGTTTCTAACGGCGTCAGCGTAACTTTGGCAATTCGGGGGAAGTGTGATCTTGTGCAGGTGAGAGAGACTGCCAGCGACGAGGTGGCGAAGAAGCTTGGTTGGTCAGCAGGTGATCAGCATCATGGTCCAAAGGGTCTTCAAAATAAAGTGAAGGGGGACGGGAAAAGTTTCCAAACCAGACTTCTCGATGACGGCAGTAGCACGAAATGTGGTTTGGTTCGCTGCAGTGGAAAAAAAAAGGGTTCGAAGGTTGGCAGTGCGCCACAAGTTGGCAGTGCGCCACAAGTCGTCTCGTCGTACTGGTGGTCGCCGCACAGGTTCCCGCTGCCACCAAGGCTAGGTAATGGGCCGTGGCTGAAAGGGTGCTTCTTCTGGGGCAGGCAGATTACGGTGGACGGCATCAGCATAGGTCAACGGATGTGGTTCAGGCGGTGGCACCGGTGATGGAAACGCTGGCTACAGTTCGTGGCACACAATTTCCGCAACAGAAGCAACTGGATGCTCGATAGGTGGAAGGCCGATAGCCCGCCGCTCTTCCCACAGGATTCGCCAAATCATTTGATGTAGAGAGCTTTCGGAAACTGCAGCGGGTTAAGCAGTGGCACCTACAGGCGTTTGATCGGGCAGGCGGTCAAAGTGACGGCATCGTTGCTGGAGCGCCCGCTCGATGGCAGTCGCCTCTTTGATAAATTCGTCCACTGTTGTCGGCGGATCTCGTACAAGGCAGGCGAAAAGCGGTTCCTTAACTCCCCGCATCAGGTGACGAACTTTCCTTGCCTCGGGCATGTCAGGAGCAGCGTGGTGAAATAGATGGGCCATATCCTCAGCGAACATGGAGACGCTTTCGTTCGGCTCTTGCACGTGGGCTTTAATCATCTGTTGTGCAAGATCCCGTCGGTCCGCACTCAGGAACGTCTCGAGAAGCTTTTGGCAGAAATTGTCCCAGGTTTGGAAAGTAGGCTCCCTGTTCTCATACCATGTGCGAGCGCTAGTTTCCATTGCGAAGTAGGCACGGCCAAGTTTCTCTTGTGCGCTCCTGCGATTTACCACAGCAGTCCGCTCGAACTGGTTGAGCCAGTCCTCGAGAACGTCTCAAGAAGCTTTTGGCGGAAATTGTCCCAGGTTAGGAAAGTAGGCTCCCTATATCTTGTACTATGCGTGAGCACTATTTTCCATTGTGAAGTAGGCATGGCCAAGTTTCTTTTGTGCGTTGCTGCGATTCACCACAGCGGTCCGCTCGAACTAGTTGAGCCAGTCCTAGACATCTTCCCCACGGAAGACTTCGGGAAGCCGAGGAGGCTCAAAAGTTACCTGAGAAGGAAGAGTCATCTGGGCAGGAGGAAGATTCGCAGACGTTGTAGGGGCTGCCATGTTTATCATTAAACTGACCCAAGTAGTTTAAGCAGCTGTTTTTACGTGAGTGTGCCCAGCTGCAGTGCATGTTTATGCCATTTTTTGCTTGAAGGACCTCAGTCGGTACCACACGTGCCGCTTTGCTGCTCTTGTGTATGTATGTTTCTCTGAAGATCCGCAAATTGCAACTGTCTCAAAAACGGTATGCCGCTGCATCCTGATTGAAAGAATTAACCTTCTACACGCTCCGAAGGTCGCGCACACAAAGCATGCTGCGTACGTGCGGAGAAATTTTCGTGGCAGTGTTTCATGACAAAAAGAGCTGGACCCATGTGGTAGTGACCGCAGTGTCAAGTACGATAAAAAAACAAAAACAAGAAAGGAAAGCACGAGGGCAGTGACAGCAAAGCCATAATCATGTTTTTTTGGCTAGAGAAATTGATCTGTAGAACATTTAGAGATAGGTTTTTTTGTATTTCAACTTTTGGCTGATAGCTACGCCAACCATTCATATTAAATGACTCAAATATTGCTTTTCTGGGGCGTTTTGTGTGGGTTGTCTCGTTCCATTTTTTTTCTTTTCTATATTTTTTACATTTGACGGTAGCTTTGTACCATATATATGTAGTAGATTCTTTACTGCGCGTGCATTGATTGCTTTTTATCGGGGTCACAGTAACGACATTTCTGCCTTTGGCAGTACTGATAGGTTTTGGATTTATATTAGATTCCTTGCCTTTTTTTTTTCATTCTTGTGGTCGAGTAGCAGATACTTGTTCACGTTTGTTACATCTGTTTACGCTTTGATCACAAGTGACAATTTTCCTGCATTCTTAATTTATATTGTGATATAGCAAGCATTTGCGCATTCAGACACAGTATTGCCTAAATAAAATCAATTTGTCAGCACGAGATGCTGTCGTGTGTTTTTTCATGCCCTGTTCTATTCACGCTCCTGAAGAACTGGTGGAAATTATTTCTATGGTGTAGTAAAAATATGTAGATGCATGTGATGTATATTTTACTTGTTATGTACTCATAACTATGTGCATAGATATTTTTTCATTAGATTTGTTAGCAACTCATTTGCCTACGAATCCAACCCGTCTTAGTAACGTTGTATAGTCTACATGTGTAAATAAAATGCTTAATATTACGATGTGGATAAATTTACCACAAAGCCAAGTGATTCCACTCATGAGTGTTTCCCGAAAAAAACATTCAGTTAGTTCTAATTAGCCCCGCTCATATATGCAGAAAAAAAAAAGAATAGAAAAATGAGGCGTTCCCATTTGCACAGTGGGGCACGAAAGCCGGCAGTCAAGTTTCTGTTGTCGCTAAAGTGG
This sequence comes from Rhipicephalus microplus, assembly GCF_043290135.1. Lineage (NCBI taxonomy): Eukaryota > Metazoa > Arthropoda > Arachnida > Ixodida > Ixodidae > Rhipicephalus > Rhipicephalus microplus. The sequence goes on from NC_134705.1 coordinate 183,577,629, forward strand.
CAAAATAGCATTGAACATCCTATCGATTAGCAGATAAAAAAAAAAAAAAAAAAACTTGAATGCTTCCGGCCCTGTTACTGGAGCGCTGTGTGGAGGAGCATTCATCCATTCAGTAGTCGCTTGAAACATCATTCACCCTTTGTAAACCAGTCATGATGGCAGTAATTTATTTCACAACAAACAGTTCCACACGTGGCGTAACTTTTCTTACACGCAAAGCAGCCATGCTCAATAGCTGCGCTTTTCAAACCGCCGAAAAGCTTCAGGTGACACTGCGAGCCGCGCCACCTGTCGGCCGTGACATGAAGTGCGTCACTCTTCGCCCTTCAGTCAGCACACTGTCTCATTCTAGTACACCGTAGACTCTCCCAAATCGTAGTGCGGCAAGATTGTTTGGGTTGCAAAGACACTTGCCAGTCTTGGAGAGTCAGTGTTGCCAGACTGCTGCCAAAATTGGCGGAGAAATTTGTCCCTGTAGTTGTGACTTCCCCGTAATGGCTTTGTGTCTGGCAACTGTGATATGCAATGCCAAACAAACCCTTGTCAATACGAAAACAGTAGTGTTCTGTCGTGAGCATATTGAAGGGGAACTCTGAAATTGCGTGCTGGAGTCTATGCAGTGGCTACATGTAGGTGGAAAGCATGAAACTGCAGAAGGAAAGATACCTTATACGAACCAATACTGCACATTTGTATGTACACTGCAAGTAATTGTTCCTGAAGCTAGAGTTCTGTGTTCCTTTTCATAGTTTTCCTGGCTGTAGTTGGACGTTGAAGAATGCGCGATTGCCCACTCTGGCATGTCTCGTAAAGATATTGCGGTTCCGGTGTGTGAAACCCCAGATTATAACCTTTTTGTCGGGGCATTGTGCGTTCAGCTCGTTGTGGGCAAGGTATTTTACTTTAGCGGTATATCCTGTCTAAAGAACAGTGTCCTTTACGTGTGTTATAGCCAGGCCTTTCCGCATCTCTGAAACGACAGCCGCGTTTCAATGAAATGTATATAAAAGTAAATTCTCGCAGCCCGTCACTGCGATGTTCCTCAAAATCGTGGTATGGATTTGGGACATGAAACCACGGCATCTGTGATCTTCTGCTGTGTCTGCATACTTGTCCTGTTTCAAAATAAATCCCTACATACTGACTAAACAAATCAGTTGACACTTGCATTGCGTTGTTTTAACAGGGCAAAGCCACGAAAAGCACCGGTAAAACGAGACGCTTTTTGTGTTCTTCGTTGCATTCAGAGTCGCAAGTGTCAATTATGCACAACCAACTAGCTTCTACTCTGGCTCTTCTGGCTAGGCTTAATTGAGTTGATTGATTATAGTGTGGCCGAACCAAATGGGCGCTGGGTGCCGTGGTCCATGCAGGTCTTGCCTGGGCATCAGAAGACGGTCGTCGGCGCGTTGCTCTCGCCTCCTAGCTACTGGCCGCACTGGCCAGAGATCCACCACCCGCCAGAGCAAGCGGAAGAGGAGCAAGAGCCCTGTTGAACTCAAGAAGTGAACGTGGCACAGCGCCTTCCCTACTTCAAAATTTTTCACAGGTAAGCAGCGTCCGAGAAAAGTTTGCAAGTTTAAGTCTTTAACCTCTTCACTACTAGCGTCTACTTTTGTGGACATGACTTCGTAAGGGGCACACTGCATCTGAAAGCTTTCTTAAAATTTCTTTATTTTAAATAAATTTAGTGAAATTATGTATATTCGTGTGCTGACTTTATGTTTGTTTCATTTTTTTTGTACAATAGTTTTTAAATTTCAGGTGGGCTTTCTGGCCGCAGTTTGCCTTAAATGAGAGAATTAACTCTATTGTCAAATAATCGTTGATAGAGTTCTCGAAAATGAATATACCAGTTTAAGCTGACTTTTTAGTTCATGTTAATACACAGAAGCTTTATCACCTGAGACTGTCACAATTACTCAATTTCAGGTTCCTCTGCAGAAACATACCTGGTGAGGGAGCAAGAAAGGAGCAAGATCTTTTCAACCTTTCCTAAAGAAATAATGAGCCAGTATTTTTATTTTATGTGTATGTACAATTTTTATGGCAATAAATGTTTTCTGCTAAACTGTCTCCTACCTTTAATTTCATTTCAATGCTACTGTCTGTTGCGTTAGTAAAGTGCGCTACCAATTTAATGCACAATGTGAAATAATGTTTGCATCCTGAAAGATTGTGATGTATTAAAGTGCTGTAGTATGTGTTTTATGCATTGAAGTTCATCTTACGTCAATTTAGTTTCATTTCAAAACAACTTTTTGCATACTAATGTACTCGCAACAATTTTTGGGCCAAAATGAACAATATGCTAAACCTTCGGGCTATTGAAGGTTCGTGATGTACCATGAACATTTTTTTTTTACCAATGGTAGTTCGTGTTTCTCCTAATTTGATCCTAAAATGAGCATCATTCATCTTTGTACGATTTATTTGTGCTACAATTCTGGGCACTTTAAGCACCCAACATATTCAAGGTTGCGATTGGTCATTGATGAACGACCAGAATTTTTTATTTTATTGTGAAACTGTTTTAATTGATGAGATAAATTGTTTCTCAATAATTGCATGGCACGCAATATCCTGTTTTACGAACGATGTTGTACAGTCCGAAAAATGACAATGGATGTTTTTTGTGTCGCATTCTTTTGTGCGCATTTCTCTTTTTAAAATCTTGCAATGCATACTATTAAAACCACAACAAAAGCATTTATGGGGATAGTTATTCGTGTGCATTTAGTTACTATTGTTGAAGCCACATACGACTTATGTTAAAACAAACGTGGTGTCTATCTTATTGAATCGCAGTTTGTGTATTTTTGTACTAAGACATTTAAATATTAGGCATATTTTATTTTCTGATCAGGTAATGAAAAATGATTGTCTTCTGTTTTTCACCGTATTTTATCCTTCAAGATTTAAACAGCAACAATGTCAAAAGTAAAAGATAAGTTGTGTGTCGGTGATAGTTTAACAAGGCAGTTTCCCGAATATTTGAATTCTGGAATGAGCATTTCTAGAGCTGTGCTGGCCCGTGCTGATACGAATCGTTCCTGTATTCACCATGTGTTACAGGCAGCAGTAGCACATTTGTAAGCACGTGCGCGCACACAGGTAACACGACGAGCAACAACAAACCGTGCGGACAGCTGCTTAGAGACCAACCAGAAGTCGAGGCTCTTGCTCGACCAATCACGGCATTAATGTGTAGCGCGGCAGAGATTCAAATTTTCGGTGTCGCGCAAAAGCCCGAAAAGCCGGGAGTGGAGAAGGGATTGTTTCTTGGAATTTGTGGCATGCTGGCGGCTCGTAGCTTTGCCACGTGTGCAATCGTTGATTGTTAGGGCAAGCTGCACAGGATGCATGTGTTTACTTGAAACGTTTGAGAAAAAAGTGCCAGGCCTGCGCGAAGGCGCAGCACAGTCGCAGCGAAAGCTAGAAGGGCAGCCTTTCGGAGCCTTTTCGAAACGCTCATTCGGTAAATGCTCCAAGCACACTTGCTTAATGCCCACTAAGGCAATAATAATAAAAAAATGTACAGTTGTGAGCCGGCATTCTCTAGGCTATTTTTCGTCATTCATCTGAAAAGCGTGGTATCTGCTAAACTATTGTGAGGAATTTGGTTCCAATTGTTCATGCAGTGGCTGATTACGATGAATTATGCCCCAAGTGGCTGTGCTCCATAGTTAATAGCTGAACAAAAATAAGCTTTTGTAATAAGTCGGAGCGTTGCAGGACCCACTCGTTACGCTGTTCGCATTGTGCGATGACTGCTTGTTCTTTCGTGGCTTTAAAATGCTTTATAAAACGAGTCATATTAACGGTTTGGCTTGATTTTGCAAAATGTTGTGATCACTCTCGATAAGTGTGCGAGAAGCAACAAAAACAAAGAGCTCCCAGTTTGAATTGGCTGTTGTGTATACTAATGTGCTCAAATTGTCGAGAGATTTCCCCCCATAGAAATATACAGGGTGTCCTGCTTTTACTTAACAGAGTTCAAATAACCTTTACTGTAATAATGTTTTTTCTATGTAGAAGACCTAACACATGACAAGGCGTTGGTATCTTAATGTTGAACAGAACAATGAGTGCATTCAGCGGGTATAACCAGAGTTGGTCAGTGTTCGTACATGTTGATGATTCGAATGTCTTTTAACAGCTATTTCCTTGATGTGAAATATGTAGCCAAAAGGACTACTTTTGTATAATACCTGTGTCACTGGTGAGGCAGACAGGAAGTAGTGAAGAATAAAACTGTGATTTCAGCTTCTGCTGTTGTCCATAGTTTGAGCAGTGTCTTTGGTGACTATTCATTATTGGCACACAAAAAAAAAAAAAACATTCATCTGTCATCCAAAGCATAACAATTTTATGAGAGTCTATCAAAAAGTAAGGACCATTTGGTTCCAAGCAAGTACTATTCATTAGCAAAAGTTTGTATTGATAGGCTTGGTTTAGCGAAAACCTACTTCACTTTTCTACAGAATCACAGCTAAAGTGTTAGCATTTTTTGTACCATTACACTAGTTCCCTTAGTCAATCTTCATAAAAGATCACCACTTGGTAATTGAACCTGTTGTGAACGGTGGTCTATAATTTCAGTCTTCAAATCGTACCCCGATCCACTGTTTCATGTGAAAAAAAAAGAGGAAATATTCACATGGGTGCTGGCTCAGGACAGTAGGGTGAGCAATTTGTGTCCCCTACCAAAATATTTGATTTTCCCATTGGTTCTGATTGTGGTACAAGGATGCACATTGTCATGTAGAAGGCTAATTCTGGATGAGAATGTGATGTTATCAATGTTTATCGTACTTATTACTGGGGTGAGTGTTTCACAGTATATGTTAACGGCAAGTGTGGCCTACATTTTATGAAATTGTAACCACTGAAAATGGCATTTTTTACTTGTAAAATGGTAGCCATTATTTCGTATCTGGAGTAAGTTAATTGCTTGAATTTTTTTTGGTGTTTGTGAAAAGGAGTGGTGGCACCACTGTGGTGTTTCTGTAATTGCATACACTATGAAGTGTCGTCACCTATGCAACTGTGTGCGAAAACAAATCATCCCTGTTTTATTGGTAGCAGTCAGAAAACGCCAGCCAGGGGAACTTTGTTTTACAGACTACTAACTGTTACTGTTAGTCCTCAATCTATTGCAATATCCTATTAACTTGAACAGTTCGGTTGGTCTGGATTCTTGGCGTGGTGCTCCACTCCTTGTCGTACACAGTTGTGCAGCCATTTTGGAAGTCTCAACCCCGTGTTCTGACAATTCTTTCACTCCTCACAGTTGGTCCATGAACTAGGCACAACTCCACGAATTGAGGAAAGCTAGCGATTATTTTGCATGCAAAAATGTAATCATAATGTGCACTTCAGATTACAGGCGGGAGCAACAATATTCGCCAACATTATTGTCTGCGTTCCGTGGCAAGCAGATGACTACTGAGCCAGAACAATCATTTCAGTACTTTCGCTCAAATGTAGAAGATTGAGCTGGATAATAAAGATTGAGCTGGATAATAAAACTGTGTGGACATACACAAATCTAATTAGACTGTTTGGGCTAGAGCTTGCTAAGGCACGTGACAGGTCACCCCGGAAAAGAAGACACAAACCCAAAAGTTGGTGGGATGAGGAAGTTAAGAGAGCCATAGCAAAACGTCAGGAATCCTCTAGGGAACACAGACATGCTAAGCTGCGGGGTGAACCGACAGATGATGTTGAAAGAAAATGGGAAACCTTTCTAAGCTGTAGAAGGGATGCATCCCTTCTGATCAATGAAAAGATTAGAAGAAAGGGAGCTCAGTGGCTGGCAGAAGTACATAAAAAAGATAGGAAGGCAGCTGCGAAATTTCGAAACCATCTAAACTCCCTAAAAAATGAGACGAGCCTAGAGCAGAGGTTTATAACTACAGCTCAAGGTGCTAGGCTAGAAGGGGACGAAGCTATTGAATATATAAGAACAAGGGTGACAGAAAAATTTCAACAAAGAAGTGCCTTATGCACCACAATAGACAAGGATGGATCAAGTGGCACAATGACTCCATTTCCACAACGAGAGTGGGAAAGGGCTGAGAAGAGGGTTTTAAGTACGTAGTACATCAACAGGCCCAGATGGCATTCCAATTATGCTGATAAAGACATTGGGTCTGAAGTCTAAACAGACTTTGAGAGAGGCAGTGAGCAGAACAATAATCTATAATGAGGTCCCTGATGGATGGAAACTTAGCAGGATGAGCATGATCTATAAAGGAAAGGGAGGCAAAGCTGACATAACTACTGTCCTATAACAGTGACATCAGTGGTCTACAAGCTGGCGATGCAGATTATAAAAGAAAGACTGAAGGCATGGATAGGGGATGAGGGGGTGCTGGGGGAACTGCAGAATGGGTTTCGGAAACACAGGAGGTTGGAAGACAATGTGTTTTCACTGACGGAGTGCATTGAAATATTAGAAAAGGAACTCAGGCCCCTGTGGCTAGCATTTTTGGATATCAAGGGAGCGTGCGATAGCGTGGTTCAAGAGGACTGGTGGGGAATACTAGACACCCTGGGTGTGGAAGATGAAGTCACTAATCTTTTAAAGAATATCTATAAAAGTAACAAGGTAGTTATAAAGTGGGAAAAACGGGTATCCAAGCCCACAGAGGTGATACGGCGACTTAAGCAGGGGTGTCCACTGTCACCCTTGTTATTCATGATGTACGTACAAGGATTAGAGGCCAAATTAGAGGGAATCGGACTTGGCTTCAACCTCTCTTTAGTCAAACAAGGAAAACTCATTGATCAGGCACTACCAGCATTCATGTACGCACATGATATTGTGCTAATGGCCGACAAGAAGGAAGATTTGCAGAGATTGATGGACATATGCGGTAATGAGGGAGATAGGTTAGATTTTAGATTCAGTAAGAAAAAATCAGCAGTCATGATTTTTAATGATAACGAAGGTAGTGAGCTTAGAATAAAGGAGATCACGCTTGAGATTACAGATAAATACAAATATCTGGGCATATGGATAAGCAATGAGACCGAGTACCTAAGGAAACACGAAATATATGTGACGACTAAAGGTAACAGGAATGCAGCAGTGATGAAAAATAGGGCACTGTGGAATTACAATAGGTGTGATGTTGTGAGAGGAATATGGAAAGGGGTCATGGTTCCTCGGCTAACGTTCGGCAATGCGGTCTTGTGCATGAGATCAAAAGTTCAAGCAAGATTAGAAATTGAGAAACGTGGAATAGGTAGGCTTGCTTTAGGAGCTCACGGGAATGCCCCAAATAAGGGTGTACAAGGTGATACGGGATGGACATCATTTGAGGGCAGGGAAGCTACCAGCAAGATAAAATTTGAGAAGCGATTGAGAGAAATGAGGGAGGAGCGTTGGGCTAGGAAGGTTTTCAGCTTCTTGTACATGAAGAATGTCGACACAGAATGGAGGAAGTGAACCAGGAAATTGACTGGTGAATACTTAGAAAACAGCAGGTGGCCAAACCAAAAAGAACTATCGGTTAAGAAGAAAGTGAAGGAAACGGAGACTGACATGTGGAGAATTGGCATGATTAAGAAGTCCGCACTAGAGATCTTTGAAACTTTTGAGCAGGAAATTGCCAAGGAAAGGATCTATGATAACACTCGGGGTAGTTCTCTACTGTTTGAGACCAGGACGGGAGTATTCCGAACTAAGACATATCGGGCCAAATACGAAGGGGTAGACACGGTATGCAGTGCATGTGAAGAAGCGGAGGTAACTGCCGAACACTTGATGATGTTCTGTAAAGGGCTTCACCCTATAGTTCAGGATGATGGCGCAGAGTTTTTCAAAGCACCTGGGTTTAGGGACAAGGAGGGCAAAATAGACTTTAAGCGCGTAGAATTAACTAGAAAGAGGTTATCTGATTGGTGGCTAAAGTCAAGGCACGAGTGAAAATTAAACTCTTCACTGCAAAGTACGAATCCTCAAGCTCGCTATTTAAAGGAAAAAAAAAAGATAAATCTAATGGTTAGTTCACTAGGTATCACGGCTAAGTGGTGTTAGCCACCGTCCAATCTAAGGCAGAACACAGTGTTCCCAAAAGTACGGCAACAGAACCGGATGGAATCCCGATAGAGATTATCAACCATTTGGGACCAGCGGGACAGGCGCACTTGTATGGAGCCATCGAGCGCGCTATAAAATCCAAGAGGATTCCTTCGCACTGGCGCAAAAGTAGAATGAGTTTGATCTACAAAGGCAAGGGAGAAAGGGACAAGGCGAGCTCTTACAGGCCGATTACAGTCACGTCAGTGCTCTATAGAGTAGCTATACAAGCCATCAAGGCCAAGTTGTTGAAGTGGGTTGAAAGTAACGGTATTTTAGGGGAACTGCAAAATGGATTTAGGCCGGGTCGACGCTTGGAAGACAATCTTTTCGTCATATCCCAGACCATCGAAATTTCGGCAGCACAGGGCAGACCAACATGGCTACTGTTTCTGGACATAAAGGGTGCCTATGACAACGTGGACAGGGGATTGCTGTGGCATATACTGGAAGAGGAGGGGATTGGGTCGGAATTTGTAGGGCTGCTAAGGGCAATATATGAGGATAATAGGGCACACATTACATGGGAAGGGCGTACATACACAGAGCCCGTGTTCATTCGAAGAGGTTTAAGACAGGGGTGCCCTTTTTCGCCATTGCTGTTCACACTGTACATTAGAGGAATGGAAAGACGACTAGAGGAGAGTGGATTGGGCTTTGATTTGTCACACCAAAGCAATGGACTGTTAGTGGAGCAACGGATTCCGGGATTGATGTACGCAGACGATATAGTGCTTCTGGCGGATAATGCTGAAGAACTTCAAAAACTGGCTGACATTTGTGGTGATGAGGCAACGTACCTAGGCCTACATTTTAACCCACAGAAATCTGGAGTCATGGTGTTCAACGAGGAAGCTCATGTAGCTCCAATAAGGATACAACAGGAAGCGCCATACCAGTAGTAAATAAGTACAAATACTTGGGGATCTGGCTTAATGAAGGAAAAGGCTACCTGAATGCTCATGAAGAACACCTCAAACTGAAAGGGAGACGAAATGCAGCAGTAATGAAACACAGAGCACTTTGGGGATACAATAAGTACGAGGTAGTACGAGGCATCTGGAAAAGAGTAATGGTGCCGGCGCTCACGTTCGCTAATGCCGTATTATGCTTAAAGTCAGATATCCTGTCGAGGCTGGAGGTTAACCAAAAGGCAGTCAGCAGGCTAGCTCTGGGAGCTCACAGTAAGACTACAAACGAGCAAGGGCGGCGCCAGAGGGGGGCAAGGGTGGGCTGGAGCCCCCCCAAAATTCTCGCCTGCCCCCCCTATGCCCACCCAAGTGCCCGGAAGCATATATTGAAAACCTAGTAGGAGCAGAGCTAGCTTGCCCCCCCGGAGGAACTCACTTTTCGTGGTTGCCCCCCCAGTAAAAACATCCTGGCGCCGCCCCTGCAAACGAGGCTGTACAAGGCGATATGGGTTGGGCTTCATTTGAGGCGAAAGAAGCACAAAGTAAAATACGGTTTGAAGAGCGACTTAGACATTTAGATGAGAAGAGCTGGGCAGCCAGAGTGCACAGGTACCTGTACCTGAAAAGTATGGCCACCCAATGGCGGAAGAGGACGCGAAAGCTGGCGACTAAATATAACTTGACCGCGGCAAATAAACAAAGGGGGCCAGTTAAAAAGCAAGTGAGGGAAACAGAGACGCTCATGTGGAAAGAGAGGATGGAAAAGAAGGGATCGCTGGGAATCTACAAGGCAAGCAAACAAGAGATCCGGAAAGAGAACTTTTACGACAACAATAATGGTAGTGCGTTGCTCTTTGAGGCGCGGGCTGGCTGCTTGAGAACTCTAACTTACAAGAGCAAATATTCGTCACAGGATGAGACATGCGTTGGATGTGGCATAAATAAAGAAACAATCGACCACGTAGTCATGGAATGCCAAAAGATTCAGCCGGATAGAAATGGGGGGAAAGTAACACTCCCTGAGGCGCTGGGCTTCGCGGTGGACGGAAGCATTAACTGGTCAGCAGTAGGTATTACTAAGCAGCGGCTGGAGTATTGGTGGAGGAAAAGCAGAGAAGTCGATAAAATAACTTCATAGCCAAGAGTAGCGGCTGGGCAAAATTAAAAAGACATCCGAGTTGAGGGACAAACATTAAACACGAACTATTAAGGTAGGCTAGACGGCGCAAGCTGTTACCCCAATTCAAAGGGGAGGCCTTTAGTCATCATCATCTAAAGGGTACAGCGACATCCATCCATCCACCGGATTGTTCTCCTGTCGACGCCCGCGTACTCGTGCATTGGTTCGTGTGTTCCTTTTTCGCGCGTTTGATTTAATCCGATTGAGAGGCGTTTCGTTAATAGAACGCTGTTCGTTTTTCCGTTAACCCTGTCAGTGCGTGTTTTCCGAAGCCTACAGTCACTTTTTTTGCAAGCTTCTGCCATGAATCGCACCGATTTCGACTCGACGTGAGTATAATAAGCCCCGCTTTAGGCGTCCTGTTTGGTTTTGCACGCTATGCCTGATGTGTCGTGTACTTTCAGGTTCAACTGCCCGGTCTGTCTGGGGCCGAGTCAGAACATGGTATTCGGCATGTGCCAGCACTTCGTGTGTGCTTCCTGTCTGTACGAGCCGGACAGCGAAAGTTTGAAGCCTGCGTTCTATTGTTGTCCCCTCTGCAAAGCCAAGGACGTGTTCCCAGATTACTGGTAATTGATTGCGGTGACTTTTGATACGCTAGTTTCCGCCCACTAATAGCTGAAATAGTCCGACGTCTCACTTGCGTTAACCTGAGTGTTGTTTTCATGCAGCCCCGAGATTCCGCAGACCACTAAGCTGCTGATGAACATTGTTGGCGTCGTGAAGTGCCGTCGGAAACGGTGCGGCGAAGAAATGTGGACTTGGGACGAGGAAGAACACCAAGGGTACGTCGTACTTTAGATGCGACAGTTTGCTAGTTAGCGTGTTGCTTATGCACGCTACCTTGCCATTTGTTCAAATGTGGACGTGTTTTGTCCTTCGCTTTTCATTCACCGGGCGTCCCGTGCCTGCAGACGTTTTAGAGGCGACACTTGCCACTGCGTGGTAAGCATCGGGGAAGAGAACATTCCGAATCGCAATGCAGGCATAACGCGATACGTGTAGAAATCGTAGGGGAAAGTCTATTTGCACCTCAGCAGCTCGGGGTCACGTTACCCAAGGTAAACGTCACATGACGTCATTGGTAAAGCGATAGATTTCAAGCGACACTGCAACTGGCTGCGTCTTGTCAAGGAAGTTCGAGGTCACGTCACAAAGAAGAAAAGATTGACGCATTTTCTTCTTATTATGGTTCGCTTGCACTATTTCAAGTTATGTTACATTCTTTATGGTCGTCATTCACGCTGCGTTGTCCGTTAACTTGGAAGCTCCGTTGCGCCGCGGTACCCCGTTTTCTTCTGCGTCACCAATTCACCCCGCGTCGCAACTCAGCTGAAGAGTAATAATATTTGTCACAGTTTAAAATTCTAAATGCAGATTGGATTATTAGGGGCGCTGTAGTGCAGGACTGCGGTAATTTTGACCACCTCAGGTTCTTTACTTTGCACCTGACTTTGAGCACATGGGTCTCATATTTGCCTCAATCGAAAATGTTACCGCCACAGATTCCACCCTGCGACCTTTAGATCACTTAGGCAAATGACCAGAGTGAATGCTCGTCCCACTGGTGAGTCATGTGTTGCTGTGCGTAACGTAGTACAGTACAGGACAGCGCATTGGTCTAAAGCACCAAAAAGCGCACTCCGTACTGCACTGATGGCATTTTCTGATTGCCACTGTTTTGATAGAGCCAAAATTCTCGCATATAATTGTAGGGTGTCAACAACTAGACATCCGTATGCATGGCCCCCGAGAGTGCTTGCTGTAGCTTGCCGTTATGTCATTCTAGACAAGTTTCTTGACCCCTGTTGGGGTGGCTAGAAGCCCCCCTACCCGTGTAGTGGTCGACTGTCCACTGGTTACTTCAAAAATTAGAAGCGTCTACTGTGCAACGCTGCGTGGCAACCGGAAGGCCATAGGGAAGACTTTGTGTTGTACACAAGTAGATTTCGGTAGATTCTTTTGATGCAGAGTGTATGGTGCTAACAGTCGTATCAGCAAATTCCGGCAAACAAGTTCTTAAGTATGTTTGCCGCCACACAACAGGGCGACTACATGACCGGCCGTTCATGTAGGCTCCCCTTACACAACAAACTTGGCAATCCCCTCGACAACACTCATTACTCTGATACCTGTACACAACCACACATGACACGTCCAGGAGCGCCACAGAGGAGTGATTTCAGGGATTACACGGGCTCCTTATGCCGACAGGGTACGCAGCGTGAAAGCGTAATGATGGCAACGAAACACGCTTTTCCTGCCTTCGCCGCCTGCTTTCGTCTCTCCCATGTAGAAGTCTCCAGAGTTCCCATCTCGTTCCTTTTCCTTTTTTTCTCCGCTTTTCCAAATACGTCATATGAGACTTGATTTTGGGTCATGTGACCCCGACCTATTGAGGAGCAAATACTCTCTACAGTGTACTAGGAGGAGGCAGTGGGCTCACTGCCCTATTGCTGCGCCGCCATGGTCCTCCCCGCAGCAACAGATCGGGTGCCCGCTAAGGGCGCTGCCGCCATTTTCTCCTGAAAACTTCTGTGGCGTTGTGTGAAATGCGTTTGGGCGTCCCCGGGTTGTCGCTGGTTATGCCGCAGTTTGGGTGGTATTAAACGCGGGGTTCGAGGCGGGGAGAGGGGCTCCACAATGACGCCAGATATAAAAATTATACGTATACATATATCATCGCGATGTGCAGATGCCCACGGGGGATGCCCAGGGACATTTTGAAGGCTGTATTATGTCATGTTGGAGCATCTTCTGAACTTGCTTTTGGATCTCGTCGCATTCTTTTGGAGCCACACTGTGTCGATTTTGCCGGATCGGTCTTGTATTTTCTTAAACAATGATTCGGTACCTTGTAAGTGGTGTTTGCTTGACCTTCGATGTTTATCCGAGGGTGACAGGGTAGAGCAAATGTCGACAGACAAAGGTGTCGAGGCTGGGACGGTCGCGTTCTCCGTTTGCAAAGCGAAGCAATCTCTCGCTTGGTCCACATGGTTGTAGTAGGCAATTGCTGTGCCCTTGTGGATGTGACGGCGCTCGTTGCTGAAGTTGGTGAGGAGCATTTCTACCCGCCGATCAGTTAGTGCCAGAACGCCACTCGCTGTTGAAACACCTTGCGTAAGCAGTAGCGTGTCTATTCGTTCTGCCATCACCTAATTACGGCACGGCCGTTCACGTAACAGTGACACAAGGCAGCAAGATCTTGGTAGGAGCATCACATCATCATCTACACGTAAACATTGCAGTTCTTCAGTGGTGGGGCCGACGTAAGGATGGGCGGAAAAGGTGACAATACGTTTTGGAATGTTAATGACAGCACTATACTCTGCAGAAAATCTATACCCAGAATTGGCTTTTTACAAGTCCAGTAAAATAACAAAAGTGGCGACGAAGCTCGAATCACCGAGTACGAGCCGAGCGGTGCATTTCCCGGTTGGCATCATTAGCTGTACACCAGCACTCCTTATGCTCAGCCCATTCCACGGCGTCTTGACCTTCTTAAGGTGGTCGGCGAGCTCTTGTCGCATCATAGAGAAGTCAGCACCAGTATCAACCAGTGCTGTTACGATGCGTCCGTCTATAATAACGCTAAGGCCGGCACGGATGAATTCGTCGGCATTAGTACTCGTGGTTGTCGTCGTCTTTCTGTTGAGGCAAGGGGGTCTTTTTGGCGTCTCGGCGATTGGCAACCTTGCTCCAGAGGTCGCGGCAGTTAGTTTCCCTGGCATGGGCTTGGGAAGCGGTTTCTGACGGCGTAAGCGTAACTTTGGCGATTCGGGGGAAGAGTGATCTTGTGCAGGTGAGAGAGACCGCCAGCCACGAGGTGGCGAAGCTTGGTTGGTCGGCAGGTGATCAGCAGCATAGTCCCAAGGGTCTTCAAAATAAAGTGAAGGGGGACGAGAAAAAAAAGTTTCCAAATCAGACTTCTCGATGACTGCAGTAGCACGAGATGTGGTTTGGTTCGCTGCAGTGGAAAAAAAAGGGTTCGACGGTTGGCAGTGCGCCACAGGTCGGCAGTGCGCCACAAGTCGGCTCGTCGTACTGGTGGTCACCGCACAGGTTCCTGCTTCCACCAAGGCACGGTAATGGGCCGTGGCTGAAAGGGTGCTTCTTGTGGGGCAGGCAGATTACGGTGGACGGCATCAGCATAGGTCAACAGATGTGGTTCAGGCAGTGGCACCGGTGATGGAAAGGCTTGCTGCAGTTCGTGGCACACAATTTCGGCAACAGAAGCAACTGGAGGCTCGATAGATGGAAGGCCGAGAGCCCGCAGCTCTTCCCACAGGATTTGCCTAATCATTTGATGTATAGAGCTTTCGGAAACTACAGCGTGTTGAGCAGTGGCACCTACAGGCGTTTGATCGGGCAGGCGGTCAAAGTGGCGGCATCGTTGCCGGAGCGCCCGCTCGATGGCAGTCGCCTCTTTGATAAATTCATCCACTGTTGTCGGCAGATCTCGTACAAGGCGGGCGAAAAGCGGTTCCTTAACTCCCCGCATCAGGTGACGAACTTTCCTTGCCTCGGGCATGTCAGGGTCAGCGTGGCGAAATAGACGGGCCATATACTCAGCGAACATGGAGACGCTTTCGTTCGGCTCTCGCACGTGGGCTTCAATCATCTGTTGTGCAAGATCCCGTCGGTCCACACTCGGGAACGTCTCGAGAAGCTTTTGGCGGAAATTGTCCCAGGTTTGGAAAGTAGGCTCCCTATTCTCGTACCACGCGTGAGCACTATTTTCCATCGTGAAGTAGGCATGGCCAAGTTTCTCTTGTGCGCTTCTGCGATTTACCACAGCGGTCCGCTCGAACTAGTTAGCCAGTCCTCGACATCTTCGTACGCTTCTCCACGGAAGACTTCGGGAACACGAGGAGGCTCAAAAGTTACCTGAGAAGGAAGAGTCGTCTGGGCAGGAGGAAGATTCGCAGACGTTGTAGGGGCTGCCATGTTTATCTTTAAACTGGCCCAAGTAGTTTAAGCAGCTGTTTTTACTCGAGTGTGCCCAGCTGCAGTGCATGTTTATGCCATTCTTTTGTTTGAAGGGCCTCCGTCGGTACCACACGTGCCGCTTTGCTGCTCTTGTGTATGTTTCTCTGAAGAAAGTGCATCTCTTTCTATCCGCAAATTGCAGCTGTCTCAAAAACTGTATGCCGCTGCATCTTCATGGAAAGAATAAACCTTCTACGCCCTCCGATGGTCGCGCACACAAAGCATGCCGCGTACGTGCAGAGAAATGTTCGTGGCAGTGTTTCACGACAAAAACAGCTGGACCCATGTGGTCTTTACCGCAGTGTCAAGTACGATAAAAAAACAAAAAAGAAAAAGCACGACGGCAGTGACAGCAAAGCCATAATGTTTTTTTTGTTTTTTTTGGCTAGAGAAATTGATCTGCAGAGCATTTCCAGATGAGCCTTTTTGTATTTAAACTTTTGGCTGATAACTACGCCAACCATTCATATTAGATGACTCAAAATTTGCTTTTCTAGGGCGTTTTGTGTGGGTTGTCTCACTGTCTCTCTTCATTTTTTTTTCTTTTCTATATTTTTTCTATTTGACGGTAGGTTTGAACCATATATACGTAGTAGATTCTTTACTGCGTGTGCATTGATTGCTTTTTATCGGGGTCACAGTAACGACATTTCTGCCTTTGGCTGTACTGATAGGTTTCCTTGCCTTTTTTTTTTTCATTCTTGTGGTCGAGTAGCAGATGCTTGTTCACGTTAGTGACATCCGTTTATGCTTTGACCACAAGTGACAATTTTCCTGCATTCTTAATTTATATTGTTGTGTAGCAAGCATTTGCGCATACAAAGACACAGTATTGTGTAAATAAAATCAATTTGTCAGCACGAGATGCTGTCGCGTGTTTTTTGGTGCCCTGTTCTATTCACGCTCCTGAAGAACCGGTGGAAACTATTTTTATGGTGTAGTAAAAATATGTAGATGCATGTGATGTATATTTTACTTGTTATGTACTCATTATAACTATGTGCATAGATATATTTTCATTAGGTTTTTTAGCAACTCATTTGCCTACGAATCCAGCCTGTCTTGGTAACGTTGTATAGTCTACATGTGTAAATAAAATGCTTAATATTACGATGTGGATACATTTACCACAAAGCCAAGTGATTCCACTCATGAGTGTTTCCCGAAAAAAACATTCAGTTAGTTCTAATTACCCCCGCTCATATATGCAGAAAAAAAAAAGAATAGAAAAATGAGGCGTTCCCATTTGCACAGTGGGGCACGAAAGCCGGCAGTCAAGTTTCTGTTGTCGCTAAAGTGGCGAAATAGCATTGAACATCCTATTGATTAGCAGATTAAAAAAAAAAAACTTGAAGGCTTCCCACCCTGTTTTTGGAGCAGCTCTTTGGAGGAGCATTCATCCATTCAGTAGTCACTTGAAACAACATCCACCCTTCGTGAACCAGTCACGATGGCAGTAATTTATTTCACAACAAACAGTTCCACACGTGGCATAACCTTTCTTACACGCAGAGCAGCCATGCTCAATAGCCGCGCTTTTCAAACCGCCGAAAAGCTTCAGGTGACACTGCGAGCCACGCCGCCTGTCGGCCATGACATGAAGCGCGTCACTCTTCGCCCTTCAGTCAGCACACTGTCCCATTCTAGTACACTGTAGACTCTCCCAAATCGTAGTGCGGCAAGATTGTTTGGTGTTGCAAAAACACTTGCCAGTCTTGGGAGTCAGTGTTGCTAGACTGCCGCCAAAATTGGTGGAGAAATTTGTCCCTGTAGTTGTGACTTCCCCGTGATGGCTTTGTGTCTGGCAACTGTGATATGCAATGCCAAACAAACCCTTGGCAATACGAAAACAGTAGTGTTCTGTCGTGAGCATATTGAAGGGGAACTCTGAAATTGCGTGCTGGAGTCTATGCAGTGGCTACATGTAGGTGGAAAGCATGAAACTGCAGAAGGAAAGATACCTTATACGAACCAATACTGCACATTTGTATGTACACTGCAAGTAATCGTTCCTGAAGCTAGAGTTCTGTGTTCCCTTTCATAGTTTTCCTGGCTGTAGTTGGACGTTGAAGAATGCGCGATTGCCCACTCTGGCATGTCTCGTAAAGATATTGCGGTTCCTGTGTGTGAAACCCCAGATTATAACTTTTTTGTCGGGGCATTGTGCGTTCAGCTCGTTGTGGGCAAGGTATTTTACATTAGCGGTATATCCTGTCTAAAGAACAGTGTCCTTTACGTGTGTTATAGCCAGGCCTTTCCGCATCACTGAAACGACAGCCGCGTTTCAATGAAATGTATATAAAAGTAAATTCTCGCAGCCCGTCTCTGCGATGTTCCTCAAAATCGTAGTATGGATTTGGGACATGAAACCACGGCATCTGTGATCTTCTGCTGTGTCTGCATACTTGTCCTGTTTCAAAATAAATCCCTATATACTGACTAAACAAATCAGTTGACACTTGCATTGCGTTGTTTTAACAGGGCAAAGCCACGAAAAGCACCGGTAAAACGAGACGCTTTTTGCGTTCTTTGTTGCATTCAGAGTCGCAAGTGTCAATTATGCACAACCAACTAGCTTCTACTCTGGCTCTTCTGGCTAGGCTTAATTGAGTTGATTGATTATAGTGTGGCCGAACCAAATGGGCGCTGGTTGCCGTGGTCCGTGCAGGTCTTGCCTGGGCATCAGAAGACGGTCGTCGGTGCGTTGCTCTCGCCCCCTAGCAACTGGCCGCACTGGCCAGAGATCCACCACCCGCCAGAGCAAGCGGAAGAGGAGCAAGAGCCCTGTTGAACTCAAGAAGTGAACGTGGCACAGCGCCTTCCCTACTTCAAAATTTTTCACAGGTAAGCAGCGTCCGAGAAAAGTTTGCAAGTTTAAGTCTTTAACCTCTTCTCTACTAGCGTCTACTTTTGTGGACATGACTTCATAAGGGGCACACTGCATCTGAAAGCTTTCTTAAAATTTCTTTATTTTAAATAAATTTAGTGAAATATGTATATTCGTGTGCTGACTTTATGTTTGTTTCATTTTCTTGGTACAATAGTTTTTAAATTTCAGGTGGGCTTTCTGGCCGCAGTTTGCCTTAAATGAGAGAATTAACTCTATTGTCAAATAATCGTTGATAGAGTTCTCGAAAACGAATATACCAGTTTAAGCTGACTTTTTAGTTCATGTTAATACACGGAAGCTTTGTCACCTGAGACTGTCACAATTACTCAATTTCAGGTTCCTCTGCAGAAACATACCTGGTGAGGGAGCAAGAAAGGAGCAAGATCTTTTCAACCTTTCCTAAAGAAATAATGAGCCAGTATTTTTATTTTATGTGTATGTACAATTTTTATGGCAATAAATGTTTTCTGCTAAACTGTCTCCTACCTTTAATTTCATTTCAATGCTACTGTCTGTTGCGTTAGTAAAGTGCGCTACCAATTTAATGCACAATGTGAAATAATGTTTGCATCCTGAAAGATTGTGATGTATTAAAGTGCCGTAGTATGTGTTTTATGCATTGAAGTTCATCTTACGTCAATTTAGTTTCATTTCAAAACAACTTTTTGCATACTAATGTACTCGCAACAATTTTTGGGCCAAAATGAACAATATGCTAAACCTTCGGGCTATTGAAGAGTCGTGATGTACCATGAACATTTTTTTTTTTTTTACCAATGGTAGTTCGTGTTTCTCCTAATTTGATCCTAAAATGAGCATCATTCATCTTTGTATGATTTATTTGTGCTACAATTCTGGGCACTTTAAGCACCCAACATATTCACGGTTGCGATTGGTCATTGATGAACGACCAGAATTTATTTTATTGTAAAACTGTTTTAATTCATAAGATAAATTGTTTCTCAATAATTGCATGGCACGCAATATCCTGTTTTACGAACGATGTTGTACAGACCGAAAAATGACAATGGATGTTTTTTGTGTCTCATTCTTTTGTGCGCATTTCTCTTTTTAAAATCTTGCAATGCATACTATTAAAACCACAACAAAAGCATTTATGGTGATAGTTATTCGTGTGCATTTAGTTACTATTGTTGAAGCCACATACGACTTATGTTAAAACAAACGTGGTGTCTATCTTATTGAATCGCAGTTTGTGTATTTTTGTACTAAGACATTTAAATATTAGGCATATTTTATTTTCTGATCACGTAATGAAAAATGATTGTCTTCTGTTTTTCACCGTATTTTATCCTTTAAGATTTAAACAGCAACAATGTTAAAAGTAAAAGATAAGCCGTGTGTCGGTGATAGTGTTACGAGGCAGTTTTCCCGAATACTTGAATTCTGGAATGAGCAGTTCTAGTGCTGTGCTGGCCCGTGCAAATACGAATTGTGCCAGCATTGACCATGTGTTACAGGCAGCAGTAGCTCATTTGTAAGCACGTGCGCGCACACAGGTAACACGACGGGCAACAACAAACAGTGCGGACAGCTGCTTAGAGACCAACCAGAAGTCTAGGCTCTTGCTCGACCAATCACGGCATTAATGTGTAGCGGAGCAGAGATTCAAATTTTCGGTGTCGGGCAAAAGCCCGAAAAGTCGGGAGTGGAGAAGGGATTGTTTCTTGGAATTTGTGGCGTGCTGGCGGCTCGTAGCTTCGCCACGTGTGCAATCGTTGATTGTTAGGGCAAGCTGCACAGGATGCATGTGTTTACTTGAAACGTTTGAGAAAAAAGTGCCAGGCCTGCGCGAAGGCGCAGCACAGTCGCAGCGAAAGCTAGAAGGGCAGCCTTTCGGAGCATTTTCGAAACGCTCATTCGGTAAATGCTCCAAGCACACTTGCTTGATGCCCACTAAGGCAATAATAATAAAAAAATGTACAGTTGTGATCCGGCATTCTCTAGGCTATTTTTCGTCATTCATCTGAAAAGCGTGGTATCTGCTAAACTATTGTGAGGAATTTGGTTCCAATTGTTCATGCAGTGGCTTATTACGGTGAATTATGCCCCAAGTGGCTGTGCTCCATAGTTAATAGCTGAACAAAAATAAGCTTTTGTAATAAGTTGGAGCGTTGCAGGACCCAATGTTACGCTGTTCGCATTGTGCGATGACTGCTTGTTCTTTCGTGGCTTTAAAATGCTTTATAAAACGAGTCATATTAACGGTTTGGTTTGATTTTGCAAAATGTTGTGATCACTCTCGATAAGTGTGCGAGAAGCAACAAAAACAAAGAGCTCCCAGTTCGAATTGGCTGTTGTGTATACTAATGTGCTCAAATTGTCGAGAGATTTCCCCCCATAGAAATATACAGGGTGTCCTGCTTTTACTTAAGAGTTCAAATAACCTTTACTGTAATAATGTTTTTTCTATGTAGAAGACCTAACACATGACAAGGCGTTGGTATCTTAATGTTGAACAGAACAATCAGTGCACTCAGCAGGTATAACCAGAGTTGGTCAGTGTTCGTACATGTTGATGATTCGAATGTCTATTAACAGCTATTTCCTTGATGTGAAATATGTAGCCAAAAGGACTACTTTTGTATAATACCTGTGTCACTGGTGAGGCAGACAGGAAGTAGTGAAGAATAAAACTGTGATTTCAGCTTCTGCTGTTGTCCATAGTTTGAGCAGTGTCTTTGGTGACTATTCATCATTGACAAAAAAAAAAAAAGCTTATTTATTCATCTGTCATCCAAAGCATAACAATTTTATGAGGGTCTATCAAAAAGTAAGGACCATTTGGTTCCAAGCAAGTACTATTCATTAGCAAAAGTTTGTATTGATAGGCTTGGTTTAGCGAAAACCTACTTCACTTTTCTACAGAATCACAGCTAAAGTGTTAGCATTTTTTGTACCATTACACTAGTTCCCTTAGTCAATCTTCATAAAAGATCACCACTTGGTAATTGAACCTGTTGTGAACGGTGGTCTATAATTTCCGTCTTCAAATCTTACCCCGATCCACTGTTTCATGTGAAAAAAAGAGGAAATATTCACATGGGTGCTGGCTCAGGGCAGTAGGGCGAGCAATTTGTGTTCCCTACCAAAATATTTGATTTTCCCATTGGTTCTGATTGTGGTACAAGGATGCACATCGTCATGTAGAAGGCTAATTCTGGATGAGAATGTGATGTTATCAATGTTTATCGTACTTATTACTGGGGTGAGTGTTTCACAGTATATGTTAACGGCAAGTGTGGCCTACATTTTATGAAATTATAACCACTGAAAATGGCATTTTTTACTTGTAAAATGGTAGCCATTATTTCGTATCTGGAGTAAGTTAATTGCTTGAATTTTTTTTGGTGTTTGTGAAAAGGAGTGGTGGCACCACTGTGGTGTTTCTGTAATTGCATACACTATGAAGTGTCGTCACCTATGCAACTGTGTGCGAAAACAAATCATCCCTGTTCTATTGGTAGCAGTCGGAAAACGCCAGCCAGGGGAACTTTGTTTTACAGACTACTAACTGTTACTGTTAGTCCTCAATCTATTGCAATATCCTATCAACTTGAACAGTTCGGTTGGTCTGGATTCTTGGCGTGATGCTCCACTCCTTGTCGTACACAGTTGTGCAGCCATTTTGGAAGTCTCAACCCCGTGTTCTGACAATTCTTTCACTCCTCACAGTTGGTCCATGAACTAGGCACAACTCCACGAATTGAGGAAAGCTAGCGATTATTTTGCATGCAAAAATGTATTCATAATGTGCACTTCAGATTACAGGCGGGAGCAACAATATTCGCCGACATTATTGTCTGCGTTCCGCGGCAAGCAGATGACTACTGAGCCAGAACAATCACTTCAGTACTTTCGCTCAAATGTAGAAGATTGAGCTGGATAATAAAGATTGAGCTGGATAATAAAACTGTGTGGACATACACAAATCTAATTAGACTGTTTGGGCTAGAGCTTGCTAAGGCACGTGACAGGTCACCCCGGAAAAGAAGACACAAACCCAAAAGTTGGTGGGATGAGGAAGTTAAGAGAGCCATAGCAAATTGTCAGGAAGCCTCTAGGGAACACAGACATGCTAAGCTGCGGGGTGAACCGACAGATGATGTTGAAAGAAAATGGGAAACCTTTCTAAGCTGTAGAAGGGATGCATCCCTTCTGATCAATGAAAAGATTAGAAGAAAGGGAGCTCAGTGGCTGGCAGAAGTACATAAAAAAGATAGGAAGGCAGCTGCGAAATTTCGAAAACATCTAAACTCCCTAAAAAATGAGACGAGCCTAGAGCAGAGGTTTATAACTACAGCTCAAGGTGCTAGGCTAGAAGGGGACGAAGCTATTGAATATATAAGAACAAGGGTGACAGAAAAATTTCAACAAAGAAGTGCCTTATGCACCACAATAGACAAGGATGGATCAAGTGGCACAATGACTCCATTTTCACAACGAGAGTGGGAAAGGGCTGAGAAGAGGGTTTTAAGTACGTAGTACATCAACAGGCCCAGATGGCATTCCAATTATGCTGATAAAGACATTGGGTCTGAAGTCTAAACAGACTTTGAGAGAGGCGGTGAGCAGAACAATAATCTATGGTGAGGTCCCTGATGGATGGAAACTTAGCAGGATGAGCATGATCTATAAAGGAAAGGGAGACAAAGCTGACATAACTACCGTCCTATAACAGTGACATCAGTGGTCTACAAGCTGGCGATGCAGATTATAAAAGAAAGACTGAAGGCATGGATAGAGGATGAGGGGGTTCTGGGGGAACTGCAGAATGGGTTTCGAAAACACAGGAGGTTGGAAGACAATGTGTTCTCACTGACGGAGTGCATTGAAATATTAGAAAAGGAACTCAGGCCCCTGTGGCTAGCATTTTTGGATATCAAGGGAGCGTGCGATAGCGTGGTTCAAGAGGACTGGTGGGGAATACTAGACACCCTGGGTGTGGAAGATGGAGTCACTAATCTTTTAAAGAATATCTATAAAAGTAACAACGTAGTTATAAAGTGGGAAAAACAGGTATCCAAGCCCACAGAGGTGATACGGCAACTTAAGCAGGGGTGTCCACTGTCACCTTTGTTATTCATGATGTACGTACAAGGAATAAAGGCCACATTAGAGGGAATCGGACTTGGCTTCAACCTCTCTTTAGTCAAACAAGAAAAACTCATTGATCAGGCACTACCAGCATTCATGTACGCACATGATATTGTGCTAATGGCTGACAAGAAGGAAGATTTGCAGAGATTGATGGACATATGCAGTAATGAGGGAGATAGGTTAGATTTTAGATTCAGTAAGAAAAAATCAGCAGTCATGATTTTTAATGATAACGAAGGTAGTGAGCTTAGAATAAAGGAGATCACGCTTGAGATTACAGGTAAATACAAATATCTGGGCATATGGATAAGCAATGAGACCGAGTACCTAAGGAAACACGAAATATATGTGACGACTAAAGGTAACAGGAATGCAGCAGTGATGAAAAATAGGGCACTGTGGAATTACAATAGGTGTGATGTTGTGAGAGGAATATGGAAAGGGGTCATGGTTCCTCGGCTAACGTTCGGCAATGTGGTTTTGTGCATGAGATCAAAAGTTCAAGCAAGATTAGAAATTAAGAAACGTGGAATAGGTAGGCTTGCTTTAGGAGCTCACGGGAATGCCCCAAATCAGGGTGTACAAGGTGATATGGGATGGACATCATTCGAGGGCAGGGAAGCTACCAGCAAGATAAAATTTGAGAAGCGATTGAGAGAAATGAGGGAGGAGCGTTGGGCTAGGAAGGTTTTCAGCTACTTGTACATGAAGAATGTCGACACAGAATGGAGGAAGTGAACCAGGAAATTGACTGGTGAATACTTAGAAAACAGCAGGTGGCCAAACCAAAAAGAACTATCGGTTAAGAAGAAAGTGAAGGAAACGGAGACTGACATGTGGAGAATTGGCATGATTAAGAAGTCCGCACTAGAGATCTTTGAAACTTTTAAGCAGGAAATTGCTAAGGTAAGGATCTATGATAACACTCGGAGTAGTTCTCTACTGTTTGAGACTAGGACGGGAGTATTCCGAACTAAGACATATCGGACCAAATACTAAGGGGTAGACACGGTATGCAGTGCATGTAAAGAGGCGGAGGTAACTGCCGAACACTTGATAATGTTCTGTAAAGGGCTTCACCCTATAGTTCAGGATGATGGCGCAGAGTTTTTCAAAGCACCTGGGTTTAGGGACAGGGAGGGCAAAATAGACTTTAAGCGCGTAGAATTAACTAGAAGGAGGCTATCTGATTAGTGGCTAAAGTCAAGGCACGAGTGAAAATTAAAATCTTCACTGCAAAGTACGAATCCTCAAGCTCACTATTTAAAGGAAAAAAAAAAAAGATAAATCTAATGGTTAGTTCACTAGGTATCACGGCTAGGTGGCGTTAGCCACCGTCCAATCTAAGGCAGAACACAGTGTTCCCAAAAGTACGGCAACAGGACCGGATGGAATCCTGATAGAGATTATCAATCATTTGGGGCCAGCGGGACAGGCGCACTTGTATGGAGCCATCGAGCGCGCTATAAAATCCAAGAGGATTCCTTTGCACTGGCGCAAAAGTAGAATGAGTTTGATCTACAAAGGCAAGGGAGAAAGGGACAAGGCGAGCTCTTACAGGCCGATTACAGTCACGTCAGTGCTCTATAGAGTAGCTATACAAGCCATCAAGGCCAAGTTTTTGAAGTGGGTTGAAAGTAACGGTATTTTAGGGGAACTGCAAAATGGATTTAGGCCGGGTCGACGCTTGGAAGACAATCTTTTCGTCATATCCCAGACCATCGAAATTTCGGCAGCACAGGGCAGACCAACATGGCTACTGTTTCTGGACATAAAGGGTGCCTATGACAACGTGGACAGGGGATTGCTGTGGCATATACTGGAAGAGGAGGGGATTGGGTCGGAATTTGTAGGGCTGCTAAGGGCAATATATGAGGATAACAGGGCACACATTACATGGGAAGGGCGTACATACACAGAGCCCGTGTTCATTCGAAGAGGTTTAAGACAGGGGTGCCCTCTTTCGCCATTGCTGTTCACACTGTACATTAGAGGAATGGAAAGACGACTAAAGGAGAGTGGATTGGGCTTTGATTTGTCACACCGAAGCAATGGAGTGTTAGTGGAGCAACGGATTCCGGGATTGATGTACGCAGACGATATAGTGCTGCTGGCGGAAAATGCGGAAGAACTTCCAAAACTGGCTGACATTTGTGGTGATGAGGCAACGTACCTAGGCCTACATTTTAACCCACAGAAATCTGGAGTCATGGTGTTCAACGAGGAAGCTCATGTAGCACCAATAAGGATACAACAGGAAGCCATACCATTAGTAAATAAGTACAAATACTTGGGGATCTGGCTTAATGAAGGAAAAGGCTACCTGAATGCTCATGAAGAACACCTCAAACTGAAAGGGAGACGAAATGCAGCAGTAATGAAACACAGAGCGCTTTGGGGATACAATAAGTACGAGGTAGTACGAGGCATCTGGAAAGGGGTAATGGTGCCGGCGCTCACGTTCGCTAATGCCGTATTATGCTTAAAGTCAGATATCCTGTCGGGGCTGGAGGTTAACCAAAAGGCAGTCGGCAGGCTAGCTCTGGGAGCTCACAGTAAGACTACAAACGAGGCTGTACAAGGCGATATGAGTTGGGCTTCATTTGAGGCGAGGGAAGCACAAAGTAAAATACGGTTTGAGGAGCGACTTAGACATTTAGATGAGAAGAGCTGGGCAGCCAGAGTGCACAGGTACCTGTACCTGAAAAGTGTGGACACCCAATGGCGGAAGAGGACGCGAAAGCTGGCGACTAAATATAACTTGACCGCGGCAAATAAACAAAGGGGGCCAGTTAAAAAGCAAGTGAGGGAAACAGAGACGCTCATGTGGAAAGAGAGGATGGAAAAGAAGGGATCGCTGGGAATCTACAAGGCAAGCAAACAAGAGATCCGGAAAGAGAACTTTTATGACAACAATAAAGGTAGTGCGTTGCTCTTTGAGGCGCGGGCTGGCTGCTTGAGAACTCTAACTTACAGGAGCAAATATTCCTCACAGTATGAGACATGCGTTGGATGTGGCATAAATTAAGAAACAATTGACCACATAGTCATGGAATGCCAAAAGATTCAGCCGGATAGAAATGGGGGGAAAGTCACACTCCCTGAGGCGCTGGGCTTTGCGGTGGACGGAAGCATTAACGGGAAGCAGTAGGTATTACTAAGCAGCGGCTGGAGTATTGGTGGAGGAAAAGCAGAGAAGTCGATAAAATAACATCCCAGCCAAGAGTAGCGGCTGGGCAAAATTAAAAAGACATCCGAGTTGAGGGACAAAATTTAAACACGAACTATTAAGGTAGGCAAGATGACGCAAGCTGTTACCCCAGTTCAAAGGGGAGGCCTTTAATCATCAATCATCATCATCTAAAGGGTACAGCGACATCCATCCATACATCGGATTGTTCTCCTGTCGACGCCCGCGTACTCGTGCATTGGCTCGTGTGTTCCTTTTTCGCGCGTTTGATTTAATCCGATTGAGAGGCGTTTCGTTAATAGAACGCAGTTCGTTTTTCCGTTAACCCTGCCAGTGCGTGTTTTCCGAAGTCTACGGTCACTTTTTTTGCAAGCTTTTGCCATGAATCGCACCGATTTCGACTCGACGTGAGTATAATAAGCCCCGCTTTAGGCGTCGTGTTTGGTTTTGCACGCTATGCCTGATGTGTCGTGTACTTTCAGGTTCAACTGCCCGGTCTGTCTGGGGCCGAGTCAGAACATGGTATTCGGCATGTGCCAGCACTTCGTGTGTGCTTCCTGTCTGTACGAGCCGGACAGCGAAAGTTTGAAGCCTGCGTTCTATTGTTGTCCCCTCTGCAAAGCCAAGGACGTGTTCCCAGATTACTGGTAATTGATTGCGGTGACTTTTGATACGCTAGTTTCCGCCCACTAATAGCTGAAATAGTCCGACGTCTCAATTGCGTTAACCTGAGTGTTGTTTTCATGCAGCCCCGAAATTCCGCAGTCCACCAAGCTGCTGATGAACATTGTTGGCGTCGTGAAGTGCCGTCGAAAACGGTGCGGTGAAGAAATTTGGGCTTGGGACGTGGAAGAACACCAAGGGTACGTCGTACTTTAGATGCGACAGTTTGCTAGTTAGCGTGTTGCTTATGCACGCTACAGTTACCTTGCCATTTGCTCAAATGTGGACGTGTTTAGTCTCTCTTTTCATTCACCGGGCTTCCCGTGGCTGCAGACTTTTTAGATGCGACTCTTGCCACCGCGTGGTAAGCATCGGGGAAGAGAAAATTTCGATGCGCAAAGCAGGCATAGTGCGAAACGCGGGGAAATCGTAGTATGGAGTGGTTCTTCTTGGCGTTGCATAAACTGTTGCCGGACTGCCGCCATATTTGGCAGAGACATTTGCCCCTGTAGTTGTGACTTCTTCGTGAGGGTTTTTTGTCGTCCGCGGTGCATTTCGCGAGTGCGTGAGCGACGTTGGCTGTTTTAATTAACGGAATGAACTTAAAACGCGCCCTGCAGAAGCCTGGGGACAACCACCCCAAAGTATGGCAACTGAGATGTGTAACAGCAAACAGAACCGTGTCAATGCAAGAACAGTCGTGTTTTGTCGTGAGCATATTGAAGGGGTTCTCTGAAATTGCGTGATGGAGTCCATGCAGGGAAAGATACCTTTTGCGAACCAATACTGCACATTTGTATGTACAGTGCAAGTAATTGTTCCTGAAGCATGAGTTCTGTGTTCCCTTTCATATTTCTCCTGGCCGTAGTTGGACGTTGAAGAATGCGCAATTGCCCACTCTGGCATGCCTCGTAATGATATTGCGGTTCCGGTGTGTGAAACCCCAGATTATAACTTTTTTGTCGGGGCATTGTGCGTTCAGCTCGTTCGGGGCAAGGTACTTTACATTAGCGGTATGTCCTGTCTAAAGAACAGTGTCCTTTACGTGTGTTTGTTATAGCCAGGCCTTTCCGCATCTCTGAAACGACAACCGCGTTTCAAAGAAATGTATATAAATGTAAATTCTCGCAGCCCGTCACAGCGATGTTCCTCATAATTGTGGTATGAACTTGGGACATGAAGCCACAACATCTATTATCTTCAACTGTGTCTGCACACTTGCCCTCTTTTAAAATAAATCCATACCAACTGACTAAACAAATGGGTTTACACTTGCGACACGCTGTTTTAACGGTGAGGAAGCCACATAAAGCAAAGGTAGAACACGAGACGCTTTTTGTGTTCTTCGTTGCGTTCAAACAAAGAGTCGCAAGTGTCAATTATGCACAACCGACTAGCTCTGGCTCTTCTGGCTAGGCTTAATTAAGTTGATTGATTATAGTGTGGCCAAACCAAAAGGGCGCTGGTTGCTATGGTCCATGCAGGTCTTGCCTGGGCATCGGAAGACGGTCGTCAGTGCGTTGCTCTCGCTCCACAGCAAGTGGTCGCAGTGGCCAGAGAGCCACCACCCGCCAGAGCAAGCGGAAGAGGAGCAAGAGCCCTGTTGAACTCAAGAAATGAACGTGGCACTGCACCTGCCTTGCTTCAAAATTCTTTACAGGTAAGCAGCGTCTGAGGAAAGTTTGCAAGTTTGAAGTCTTTAACCTCTTCACTACCAGCGTCTACTTTTGTGGACATGACTTCATAAGGGGCACACTGCATCTGAAAATGTTTTTAAAATTTCTTTATCAATTTGAATGAATTTAGTGAAATTATGTATATTCGTGTGCTGACTTTATGTTTGTTTCATTTTCTTGGTACAATACATAGTTTTTAAATTTCAGGCGGGATTTTCGGCGGCAGTTTGCCTTAACTGAGAGAATTAGAACAGAATTAAGTTCATCAGATTGACCTGGAATGAATACAAATGCAAGGAACCAAGAGTTGGTAATCTAAGCCCTTACCCCCGCAGGGGCGCCTGCGCGAGTAGGCGTTTATTGTGTAGCGACACCACGGACCCGAGCTAACGGGGGAGTTTTGACTCCCTCCCACGCCTAGCCGTGCGTGGCTTTGCCGTGTAAGGGGAAAAGGGGATCCTGGGGGTTGAGCCAATGCTGGGTGATCGGACCTTTAAGGCCCCCCAGTGGCGTCAACACACCCCTTTGGCCCCGGCTTCACGTAGATGGCACCCCTGAGCTGACCCACCCAGGGGAAACCGGCAGTCGCCTTTTCCTGTCTCTCCCTCCCTTCATCTTCGTGTTTCCCTCTCACTTTCAATCTTTCCTGTCCTCTCCTCTCTTCAATTTGCTTCTGTTTTTCCTGGCGGCAAGCGTTAACCTTGTGTTGCTATCCGAACTAGGGTAAACCATATTGGGTTATAGTAACTGCGTACTGCTGGCGTTGTGCAGACATGCCCACATGCTCTGCCACGTCCCCTTGTTGGACTCCGTGGTGGGTGGTAGGCGCCGTTACCGGAAAATCCACATTTTCCCATGGTATCCTCGACTTCCTCTCTAACTGATCGTGCCTCGAAAAGGGTACGCACCGACGCAACTTCACTACTTTGGCCCAAAAACAGAGAAACTTTCCCAAAATACCATGTCCTCCACTGCGAACAATCATCTACAAAAGCTAGAGCAATCTCGCCCTTCCTTGTGGCCAGGTGCTTGAGAGAGACCATTGGAACCGGTTATAACGCCACGAAGATGGCAAGTGGAGATCTGCTTCTCGAATTAAAAGACAAGGAACAGTACAATTAACTTTCGCACCTTGTAGCCTTTGGTGACATCCCCGTCTCTGTGAGCGTACATCGTACCATGAATACAGTGAAGGGCGTGGAATCGGACGAAGATTTGATGACACTGAGTGAAGAAGAGCTTCTTGATGGATGGAAGGACCAAGGTGTAATACATGTCCAGCGCATCAAAATCAGACATAACAACAACGAAATAGCAACAAAGCACTTAATACTCGCCTTCAACTCAACCACTTTACCTGAGACTCTCGAAACTGGCTGTATAAAACTCTATGTCCGACCCTTCATCCCAAACTTGAGGCGTTGTTTCAAATGCCAGCGATTTGGTCATGCATCCCAGAGCTGCCGAGGGCAGCTGATCTGTGCTAAGTGTGGCACAACCGGCCGTAGTCATGATGAGGTCCTCTGTGCTAACTGCGAAGGTAGTCACCCCGCATACTCCAGAGCGTGCCCAGCCTGGAAAAAAGAAAAAGAAATAATAACTATAAAAGTAAAGGAAAATATCACATTCAGGGAAGCAAGACAACGGATGTCGTTAACATTGGCACTAAAAACACCTTTCGCCGAAGTGGTGCAACGAGGGGCGGCACCACAAAGGCCCTTGGCAGTTGCCCGGACCGCGCCTAGTGTGCCGAGGCCTACGCCACAAGCCCCTACGGCGGGAGCAGCCAGCGCTGCCCTGCCCACATTCAGCCTGTCCACACCAGTGACCTCTACAAGCTCTGGCAGCAGCCAGGGCAATCACGAGGCCAAGGGGGCTTTATTGACCCCCGGCTCGGTGTGGACAAAGACTTCGTCGATCGAGGCGAAGTCTAAGCGACGCGCAGATCGCTCTGCAGAGCGGGTGTCCAGTGCCTCGCAAGAGGCCATGGACACCAGTTCAAGCCAAACGGCGCAGGAAGCGCCGAAGGAGCGGCGAGCTTCTCTCGACCGCCCCAAAAAAGACAGAACGCCGATTACAGGGCCTGACAAAGGCCCTGTAAAATGAGCTAATCTCAGTCTTTTCTGCACACGGCACTTCTTCCTTTTTTTTTCCTTCCACTATGGACAACATCATACAGTGGAACATGAGGGGAATACTTAGAAATTTAGATGTCCAAGAACTTCTGAGTAAGTTCAATGCGAAAGTGCTATGTGTGCAAGAAACGCACTTAACTCCTAAGCACAAGAACTTCCTACAGCAATATATTATTTTCCGAAAAGACCGGGAGGATGCTGTCGTACCATCTGGCGGTGTGGCCATTATAGCTGATCGAAGTATAGCATGCCAGCATTTGAAGCTCCAAACGGCCCTTGAGGCAGTGGCCATTCGAGCTGTACTTTTTAATAAACTCATTACCATATGTTCTGTGTACATACCACCGCATCAACAGCTACACAGACGTGATCTAGAATCATTAATAGATGAACTCCCAGAGCCCTTTCTGGTTCTAGGTGATTTCAATGCACAAAATGTACTGTGGGACGATGCTCACTGTGATGCGCGAGGACGTCTCATTGAGCAGCTCCTTTTCTCTTCTAGTTTATGTGTTTTAAATATAAAGGAGCCTACATATTTTAGCCTTGCGAACAACACATACTCCTCCATAGATCTTAGCATTTCATCACCGTCCCTTTTACCTGTTTTTAAGTGGAACGTTCTTAAAAACCCTTATGGGAGTGACCACTTACCAATCATCCTGAGTGCGCCGAACAAAGATCAACTACCCCCGCAGGTTCCTCGATGGAAGATTGACTCAGCTGATTGGGAAGGGTATAGAACTCTTACACACATGACATAGACTGAGCTGTCTGCACTGACCATTGATGACACTGTCACTTATTTTACAGCTTTTATACTTCATGCCGCATCTAAATGTATTGCCAAAACAAGCGGCATGTCTTCTAAACGGCGAGTCCCATGGTGGAACGATGCATGCAGGAAAGCACGGACCACTCAGAACAAAGCATGGGCGTTGCTTCGCGATTCCCCTACAGCTGAAAACCTGGAAAATTTCAAGCGGGTCAAATCGCAGGCAAGGAGAACGCCTCGACAAGCTAGACAAGAGAGCTGGACAAAGTTTATATCGAGTATCAACTCATACACAGATAAGGGAAAAGTGTGGAATAAGGTAAAGAAAATTAAGGGCCAACAAACGTATTGCCTTCCACTAGTAAATAGCCTCGGGGAAAGCTTGGAGGATCAAGCCAACTTTCTTGGCACACATTTCGAACACATATCGAGCTCCTCACACTACTCCGAATCCTTTCAGAATTACAAAGCACGAATAAAAAAACAAAAGTTAGAAAGAAAATCCACAAGAAATGAGGCATATAATGAACCATTCTGCTTAGCAGAACTGCAAACAGCTCTCAGCTGCTGTAATACATCTACCCCAGGTTCTGACAATGTAATGTACGCGATGCTGAAGGAACTACCCTCCGAAACTAAAGAAACCCTCCTCTCTCTTTATAATCGCATATAATTTTCAGGTGTGATCTCCTCCTCCTGGAAGGAGGCTGTTATAATTCCAATTTTGAAGCAGGGAAAGGATCCCTCTACTGTATCAAGTTACAGACCTATAGCGTTAACAAGCTGCCTCTGCAAACTATTTAAAAAGATGATCAGTTGCCGCTTACTTCACTACTTGGAAACAAATTGCTCGACCCATACCAACGTGGGTTTAGAGAGGGCCGATCTACCACCGGCCATCTTATACGTATCGAGGCACACATACGTGAGGCTTTTGTTCATAATCAGTTTTTCTTATCTGTGTTCCTCGACATGGAGAAGGCCTACTATACTACGTGGAGATTTGGAATATTGAGAGACCTCTCACACATAGGTATACACGGTAATATGTTCAGTGTCATTGAAAGCTATGTCTCATCGTACATTCCGCGTTAGAGTGAGCAATGTTCTGTCCCGAACATTTGTACAGGAAACCGGAGTGCCACAGGGTGGGGTGCTCAGCTGTACGCTCTTTATTATAAAAATGAATCCTCTCCGTCTGTACATTCCACGTAATATCTTTTATTCAATATATGTCGACGATGTGCAGATAGGTTTTAAGTCGTGTTCTCTTGGGATCTGTGAGCGACAGGTTCAGCTTGCCCTTAACAAGGTATCCAAATGGGCTGATGAAAACGGGTTCAAACTGAACCCACAGAAAAGCACCTGTGTCCTTTGTTCTAGAAGAGGCTTGCACCCTGACCCTGAAGTGGTCGTTAAGGGTGAGCGTCTACCCGTAAACACAGAACATAAGTTCCTAGGTATAATTTTAGATGCGAAGTTAACCTTTGTACTGCACATAAAACATCTTGAAAATAAATGCTTGAAAACAATGAATATCCTAAAGGTGCTGTCACGAACAACGTGGGGCAGTGACAGAAAGTGCCTCATGAATCTGTATAGAAGCCTTATACGCTCACGCCTTGAGTATGGGGCAATAGTCTATCACTCTGCCACGCCAAGCGCTCTGAAAATGTTGGACCCTGTTCATCATCAAGGCATCCGCCTGTCCACAGGCGCCTTTAGAACAAGCCCAGTTGAAAGCCTTTATGTGGAATCGGGCGAGTGGTCACTCCATCTGCAGAGAACATATTCTTCCTTCATATATTTCCTTAGTGTAAATGCGAACAGTGAGCAACCCGCATATTCTACCATCAACGACCTGTCCAGCTTTCAACTTTTTTGCAATCGGCCTGCAATAGCACGCCCTTTCTCGCTGCGTGTTAGAGACCTATACTCGGCGACAGCTTTTCTTGACAGCACTGTGGAAGCTATAGAGCCGAACTGCCTGCATGCGCGCGCGCCAGGAAATAGTACCTGTTTTATTTTCTGATTCTAATAGCTACTTGGCCCGAATAAATAAAACTTTCTTCATTATAAGGATAGAACAAGTTTGGGACGCTGTTCATGGAAAAGAAGTTATCGTGCGCCCTAGTTTTTTTTCTTTTTTATTTCTTGGACGGCACCACGTTTTCCGCACGCCGGCTGCGTCTGCTGCTTGCTCTTGCAGCGGCGAGCACAGCATCGGCCGTGGAAAAGCTGCTCATCGTTGGGACGCGCCGTCTTTTATACATCACACATCGAACTTTCCAGCCTTATCACTGGTGGCCGCGCAAGCTCTGAAATAAGCTTCACTGTTCGCGTCTTGAGCGCAATCTTAACAACGATCTACAACAATTGTGAGGCTTCTCGAACACTGAGGCGCAGTCTGCGCCGATCATTGCTGACAGCCTTTGAGGGCGTAAACCGAATACAGCAAAACTGAAACAAGACAGGCCCGTGGCCGGATCGTGCCGCAACCGGCCTTCCATTTCACCTATACCAGGGCTCAATACCGTAAACGTTAACATTCGATCACGTGTGGCGCGTACCCGTATATACTGGGCTGAACACGGAACCTAAACTTCACTGTTATAAAGGCTGAATAATGCTGGGAAAACATTGTAAACAACGGAAAATTTTATATGTACCAGTATATAAACAGCACAGTAACTAGCTGCATGTATGCACTCTCATCAAAGTTTAACTCTGACGTTCCCATTTTGCATGCATACATTTTGCTATAATAAACATACTAGCGCAGCGAGCAAACGAAAACCGAAACTGGAACCGAAATCGGCTGCAAGCTGCCGAACTACTTGCGTAGTAACACAAATGTGCGGAGGCCCCGCCTCCGTAGCCTTCGCTCCAATGTCAAGAAAAGCTGTCGCCGAGTATAGCTGAAGAAACAGATGTCCCGCTGCTTGAATACCACCTCAGCCCCCCCGCTCTGCGGCTCCCGCCATGGCAGTGGCAGGTTATGGACTGTGACACATCTTTCGTAGCTGTCACAAAGCATGCCTCCCCCATACACATTCGGATGTATTTCTTAGAGCTGCAACATAAATATGACTGTCCAGAATATTATACTGATGCATCCAAGTCCCATACTGGCGTGTCCTATGAGGCGGTCGGCCCATCCTTCTCAGATGCCGGCGTTCTGTCCACCAGCACAAGCATTTTTACAGCCGAGGCTTACGCGTTATTCGTAGCCGTTAAACACATCAAAGAATTGAATACGCCAAGAGTAGTTATATACACAGACTCCCTGAGTGTCGTAAAAGCGTTGAAAAATCTAAAAAAACACAGAAACCCTATAATTATATCCCTTTATTCAATACTCTGCGCGGCTTATGCTTCCAAGCAACATATCGTCGTGTGCTGGGTGCCAGGACACCGCGAGATCGAAGGAAATGTGTTGGCCGACCAGCTCGCCACGTCAATTACCGGAAGCACTGCCATCTCTTCAGTTGCTGTCCCTATAATGGACCTAAAACCAAACATACGGAAAAAGCTCAGGGCTTACTGGCAGAGGTTATAGGATCTACAAACTCATAACAAGTTACACTTGATTAAACCATACCTCGGTAACTGGCCACCAATGTCGAAAACGCGCCGTACAGAGGTCAGTGTCTGTCGGCTTAGAATAGGACACACACACAGCACGCACACAAACCTTTTGTCCGGTGGTGACCCACCCAGCTGTCACAGATGTGGCCTTCCACTTAACGTACTCCACATACTCGTTGAATGCTCTGAGCTAGAGGCTTACCGGAAAAAACATTTTCCACTAGCGTACAAGGAACACATACCCCTTCACTCAGCTATGTTTATTGGTCGCGAACCTCTTTTTAAATATAATGCATTGAATGCATTCTTAAAGGAAGTAAATACTTTCCATGTTATCTACTCAAGTGATCGGTAGCACGGCCTCTGAAAGGAGGCTGCTGCTGCGGATGCTACATCCAAAGGAGCACTTGTCTCCCGGCCCTTGGGACCAAGGGCGCTGGAAAGAAATCGGTGCTAATATAACGCTCCTATTTTATGATGTCATGATAACTAAAGACTCATTCTCACCAGGCATGCTTCACTTCACTTTCATGATTTTAATAAATATATGTCTTACGCATCTTTAGAGCGCAGAATTTTAGGCCCTTTTACAGCCATTTACCATAACCATTGCTCTCATCCGATATCATTTCCTGGTGCTCTTTGGCCATCAATGGCCCTTGCGCCATTAAACAACATATATCATCATCTAAGCCCATATAAACAAAAGTTGTGGTATATTGAGTTAACTCTATTGTCAAATAATTGTTGATAGAGCTCTCGAAAATGAATATATTAGTTTAAGCCGACTTTTTAGTTTATATTAATGCACGAAAGCTTTGTCACCTGAGACTGTCACAGTTACTCAATTTCAGGTTCCTCTGCAGAAACATACCTGGTGAGGGAGCAAGAAAGGAGAAAGGTCTTTTTGGCCTTTCCTAAAGAAGTAATGAGCCAGTATTTTCATGTTATCTGCAAGTGCAATTTTTTGTGTGGCAATAAATGTTTTCTGCTAAACTGTCTCCTACATTTAATTTTATTTCGAGGCTAGGGTCTTTTGCGTTAGTGAAGCGCGCTACCAATTTGATGCACAATGTGAAATATTGTTTGCATCCTGAATGATTGTGATGTATAAAAAAAAAAAGTGCTGTAGTATGCGTTTTATGCATTGTGGTTGACCTTGCGTCAATTTAATTTCATTTCAAAACAAGACTTTTTGTGTAATAGTGTACTCGCAACAATTTTTGGGCCAAAATGAACAATATGCCAAACCTTCGGGTTTTTGAAGGCTCGTGATGTACCATGAACATGTTTTTTTTTTTACCAATGGTAGTTCGTGTTTCTCCTAATTTCATCCTAAAAAGGGCATCTTTAATCTTTGTATGCTTTATTTGTGCTACACTTTTGGGCACTTAATGCACCCAACAATATATTCAGGTTGCGATTGGTCATTGATAAACGACCAGAATTTGTGTACTTTATTTTATTGAAAAACAGTTTTAACTGATAAAAGAAAATTGTTTCTCGTTAAATGCACGGCACGCAATGTCCTGTTCTATGAACGATGATGTACAGACTGAAATCATATAACAATGAATGTTTTTTGTGTTGCATCCTTTTGTGCGCATTTCTCTTTTTAAAATTTTGCAATGCATACTATTAAAGCCTTAACGAAAGTATTTATGGTGATAGTTATTCAGGTGCATTTAGCCCCGCCGCAGTGGTCTAGTGGCTAAGGTACTCGGCTGCTGACCCGCAGGTCGCGGGTTCAAATCCCGGCTGCGGCGGCTGCATTTCCGATGGAGGCGGAAATGTCGAGGCCCGTGTGCTCAGATTTGGGTGCACGTTAAAGAACCCCAGGTGGTCAAAATTTCCGGAGCCCTCCACTACGGCGTCTCTCATAATCATATGGTGGTTTTGGGACGTTAAACCCCACAAATCAATTCATGTGCATTTAGTTGTCATTGTTAAAGGCACAAACAACTTATGTTAAAAAACAAATGTGGTGTTTATCTTATTGAATCACAGTTCATGTATGTTGATCCTAAAAGACACTTTTATATATTATACATTTTTAATTTTCTGAATGCTTAATGAAAAATGATTGTCTCCTGCTTTTTAACTGTATTTTATGCCTCAAGATTTAAACAGCGACAATGTTTAATGTAAAAGATAAGTCGTGTGTCAGTGACAGTGTTAGCAGGCAGTTTTCTGAATATTTGAATTCTGAAATGAGCATTTCTAGTGCTGCGCCGGCCCGTGCTAATATGAATCGTGCCAGTGTTGACCATGTGTTATAGGCAGAAGTAGCACATTTGTAAGCATGTGCGCACACACAGGTAATATGACAAAGGACATTGGAGACCAACCGGAATTCGTAGGCTCTTGCTCGACCAATCACAGCATCAATAGGCGGCGCGTCAGAGATTCAAATTATCAGCATCGTGCGGAGGCCCGAAAGGCCAGGAGTGGAGGAGGGATTGTTTCTTGGAATTTGTGGCGTGCTGGCTGCTCGTAGCGCTGCCACGTGTGCAATCGATCGTGAGGGCATGCTGCACACAATGCATGTGTTTACCTGAAATGTTTGAGAAAGAAAACACCAGGCCTGCTCGGAAGGCGCAGCGAAAGCTAGCACGGCCTTTCAGGGCTCTTCTAAACACTCATTGGGTAACTGCTGCAAGCACACTTGCTAGATGTCCACTACGGCATTAATAATAAAAAAGGTAGGGTTGTAAGCCGGCATTCGCTATGCTATTTCTCGTCATTCGTCTGAATAGCGTGGTATCAGCTAAACTATTGCGAGGAATTTTTGTCAATTGTTCACACAGTGGCTTATTACGATGAGGAATTATGCCTGAGTTGGCAGTGCGTCATAGTTAATAGCTGAACAAAAACAAGCTTTTGTAATAAGTTGGAGCATTGGACGATCCACTCGTTACGCTGTTCACATTATGCAATGACTGCTTGTTCCTTCGCTGCCTTAAAACACTTTATATGCCAGTCGTATTAACGCGATTGTTGTCCAGACATCAAGTCTGCCTAAGGCAAATTTGTGAACAAGTCCCCAGCATTGGGGTTGCTTAGTGGTACAATACTGGACTGGCACCCAGAGGAATTGAGTTCGAGCCCCGCAGTGTCATTGTTACTATGCTTTTAAAGATTATAGTCTTTCTTGGGGACCTTCAACGGAAAAATTCTGGTCTGTCTGTCTGTCTGTCTGTACGTCTGTACATTTGTCTGTTTGTCCGTCCTAATGATATCTCAAACGGCATTCAACGGCCAACCCCATCCGCAGCGCCCACCAATATTGCTCAATGTTAAGCGTTCATAGTTGTGCAATTGTCAATTAAAAAGCAATTATTGCACATATCAGGTGCCACAACAACGCTTCAATGTTTTGTATGTCTGCCTTTATACTAGTAAGGCACAGACACGTAACTAAGGAATGTAGTGTTTAATCGCGCTACGCTGACAGTGCAGCTTGATGCTCAAAAAGGAGTTTCCAACGCTTTGGTATGACGTCGCGATGGTGGCACCTGCCCATTGCTTTGCGTTCTACACCTTATCACCTTGGAGACTGGCGCGCATCTTTCTTCGCGGGCTGCACGCCTTCGTTTTCGAAGATAACGGCCAGATGGCACTTGTGTCTAACGTGCCTCGATGCGCTCGTTCGCCTCAGCTACACACTCGAGGCGCTCTAACGCAGCGCCTGCAGAATACCATTCACAGATTTTCCTGCGCAGAACATCAAATAAACGTTTTGTTCACTCTCTCTAGACGCAAGACTATCTTCTTTCGACGACATTTGCAGTGTAACATGCAGATTTGGAACCTTTTTTTTTCCGATTTCGCGCAATGTGCTTACGGACAACGGCAGCAGATGTGGCCGCGGACAACTATGGCTCTGCGCGTGACCAGAGTTGTGATCTCTTAGCAGCTTCTGCTGTTAAAATATCTGATGTTGTTTAGGGCCCTTTAATGTTCAGCCCGTGACTGCCGCTCCCAACATAACTCGGGCAATTACACATGCACTAGCCCTGCCAATCCAGAGTTTTCCCATTTTGCCTCTCTAAATCGTTTCCTGCCACTCGAATGTGTTTTGTAAAAAAAAAAAAGAAAATGCTGGCATGGCTCGCTGTTTTAGGAGGGAACATAATAAAATATGAACATTAGTTGCTCGCATTCTCACTCTTCCAGTGAGAATGCGAGCAACTCACGCTATGTTTTGAGATTGTTGCCCGTAAGAGTGCAGAACAAGTGTAGGATTGCATTGCTAGGACGCACTTGTGATGTGACTGGGACTGGCCGGCATCCCTGCACTCTTACGTTGACATTTCGTCTTCTAACCAAATAAATATAAAAATGGCATTTTTGAGAGTTGGCGTTATTCTAACAGCGCATGCTTCCACGGCGTTCGCTCTCGTCTCGTCACCAGCACTTCGGCATCGCTTTTATGACGATCACGTCGGCATGCGACGTGCGCGCCATTGTACAAAGAAATGCAGGAGCTGTTGATAAATGCGGACTCTGAATAAAACGGATAGTTAGTGGCTCAGCACTCTGAACGAACGTCTCATTGTATATTGTCAATTTTTCATTCATTGTAATTTTCTTGTAGTACTTGTTGGCTTTCTTGTCATGACGGATGCTTTTTATTTGTCGAGATAATCTCCAATGAAGATTTTTACGTGCCCTGAAAATCATTGTGCCTTATCGCTAGCCCAATATTTTCGCATAAATTGTGAAAGAAAAGAAAGTGGTACTGAAGCAAAGCTGTGCCTAAAAGGAGTATTGGAGGACGCTTGCAGTTCGCGGTAGCGCACTCGAACCTAGTGTGCATCGCCTTAGCCTTCTGAACATTTAGTTTTTTTTGGTTTCTCGGTGCATGTCTTGACCATTTCGTGAGGATACAAACGACTGAGCACGTAAAATTGACTGTTTCGAAGTGCCATTGAATGCCTATTGCAAGCACAGCTAGATGCCCACTACTCCTTAATTTTTTTCTGGTGCGGATGGCCTGCTACGCAGCCAGAGGGCCACATGCGAACCTACGCAGTTGTTCACTTTGTAGATGGTTTTGCTGCTGCTGCTGTTGCTGGTGTAGCATGTCTGAGCACTTTGTAGTGGTTGGGTCTTAAAAACATCGTCGTTGCTCAGTTCACATCTTGTGATGTCTGGCCCGATTCTATGTTTCTGCCACGCAATATATTGCACGAGTTAAAAAGACTCCCTGTTCTTCGTGGCGTTAATATAGTGTTTTCTTTTTTCAAATATAGTGTTTTTTTTTTCAAAGCAGTCTCAATTGCCATGCCAGACAGCCTTGGCTCTACCCACTCATACCTCTGAATTACTTTATTTGCATTTTTCTCGATTTTTGGGTCACAGACAAGATGATTTTTCACTCGAAACTAATGATGCCAACACTAGAATGCCATCGCATTAAACAATAATGTTACAAGATATTGAAACAGAAGTTATGGTTCAGTGACAGCAAGATGATTTTTCACTCGAAACTAATGATGCCAACACCAGAATGCCATCGCATTAAACAATAATGTTACAAGATAGTGAAACAGAAGTTATGGTTCAGTGATAGTTTAGTGTGCAACGGTTCTTTGTGCTTAATTATTCTTTGATTCTGAAAGACATTTTTAATATGCCGGCTACATTCTGAGCACTTGATGTAAAATAGCTTCTTCAAACATCTTTTCATTTTTATTGCGAAGGGACATCTTTATATCTCGTTCTAGTGAGAGTTGGGCCTCACTGTCCACGAATGTGTCAAATTCACCTCGCATAATTCCAAGCCACCCAGTATTACATTTGCAGAAAATAAAGTAACGTGTCATTTCATGTTGGGCTCATTCAATAATTGTAATTGGTGTGTAACTGAATTACTTATTATTCTGCCATCAGTAATGCTCCATTATAACATAAGGAGATGAAAATTGTCAGCTCCAAATGTGTGCAAATTTAGTTTTCGCTTAGTTCATCTTGAAGAAAGAAAATAATGCTTTTAAAGTTATCAAAAATGGCATGTCGAGCATTGTAGTATCTCCTTCACCAAAGTGGTCGGCTGCAGACGTATGCAGTACGCTGAGGTTTAGTCATGACATACTGACCTTGTGGAAAGTTCAATTCATCGAATGAGTAATATTTAGCTCGCTTTTTAACGCTAGTTTCCATAACTACAATAAAGAAGTTGCGTACGAAAATACTCTAAACCTCGATATAACAAACCCGGATGCAACAAGTGATCGGGTATAATGAATGAAATGAAGAAATCTTGCAATAGATATAGTGTTAGGAATGTACCTTCATAACAAATTTTCGGATATAACAAACTTATTTCATGTTAAACCAGTTTTTATAACGAGGTTCGAGTTGCAGCTACTGCTACAGAAGGTGATATATTGCATGGCATAATTTTTGAAGACTTCATGCTTTATCTGGGAAAGCACGCATAATTCTCTAAAATCAAGGGCCTTTAATTTTGCAAGCCTTAGTATTGAAGCCACAAACAAACGTTATGCGAAAAAAATGTGGCATGTCAATGATTGATTTTCGTGTTACAATACTTTATTTTCGTTTCACAATAGACATTCTCAATGATATTCATGCTACAATTTAAAAGAGCTTAATGCATTATATGTGAAATGTTCAGGCCTCTCACAACCGCAGTCGTCAGGGGGTACTTTTCCTTGCAAAGGCCCTCATAGTCGTCGTACGCAATGTCGAAAATGGCCACGCCCATTGTAAAGTTTGCCTGTAAAATGAAAAAAAAATTGTAACAGTGAGACTCTAGTGTGGTTGGGCATGCAAATTTTTCTCGCACAGTGCTCAGAAAAATTTGCACTGCTGGGCTATGTAGAATTGGTGTTGTACTGACAAGGACAGTGAAGTGATGGAAGGACTGCTCTGATTGCTCCCAACTGCTCCAAACGAGGAATGCTGCTCCATGTTACAATATCGTATTAAAAATTGAAACACAGCCTGTGCAAATGCCTTTTTTTTTTGCATCAAAACGGAAGCAACTTTGAATGGTCAAAGAATTTTATTTTCGGTAGAATGAAAGTGATAGCAAGGAAAACATGCTACTTATTAAAGTTTGACGAATTTAGAGTATATAAGTCGGTATAATAAGCCTTCAAACTCGAAAAATGAATTGGTATGAAAATTACTATTTTCATTTAACCTTGGAGTGAGGCTTTGCAAAAGTGCGGATTTCTCCCGAGTTCGTGTTTTCAAAGTTCAGCACCGGTTTACTGCAGTGAAACCACTTTTACAAGGGGATACATAAAAACTAATATGCATTTAAATAGGTGCTTTCACGGCTCAGCACTGCTCAACTGCATTGAAACTACCTTTACAAGGTGTCACACGCAGATTAATATGCATTTATTTGTACCGAATAATTGAAAATTTTCAGTGATTTCAAAATAATGCATTATTCGCACAAGCATAGTATGTTAGGAAAAAATCTCAACATTACTGTGCACGATGATAGCATAGTGACAGAAAAAAAGAATTCCAAGTAACGAGCAAAACGCCGAGAAAATAGATGTCGCATTTTTTTTCTGGCAGATGTCTCGGGAATGCATCAGAATAATCTCTGGCGTGCTATGGTATCTGGGAAGCAATTCCGAAATTGTACAACTAGTGGAAGCACAGAAGTTGTGGAATTCACGTGTGCATCGATAAATTTGTGTATAGCTAAATTAAAAAGTTTGTGTAACGTAAA
The DNA here is from genome assembly GCF_043290135.1 of Rhipicephalus microplus. Lineage (NCBI taxonomy): Eukaryota > Metazoa > Arthropoda > Arachnida > Ixodida > Ixodidae > Rhipicephalus > Rhipicephalus microplus. The sequence goes on from NC_134705.1 coordinate 183,620,556, forward strand.
GCATAGGGCCATTTCAAGCATGCTACTGTTCAAGATGAAGGAATGCATTTGTGAAACAGTAGGCAAGGCGATATTGCAGCGAGTGCAAGAACGGAATAATAGCTGTAATTGTTCGAAGTGAAGTGGCTTGCGCGATTCTGGATTTGTTCTAGCACTTCGGCTAATAATAGTCTGCTAGCTGCCTTGTAAAGACTAAGCTAAAGACTGCCTTTTTTGCACTTTAAACAAACACCAAAAAAAGTTTGTATTTTGTATAAGTTTGTAAACTTATATTGTAAAAATATAAGTTTGTGTCTTTTATAATGCTTTGTATCTTGTTTCAGCTGCATGCTTAGCAGCAGCATTGCGTTACACTGGCAAATACAGCTACCTATGCAATTATGGTGGCCTTAGTCAGGCACTGCAGGCTTTAGCCCTGGCTTTCCCCTTTGTGTGAAAGGAAAAGAAACATCACTTCACTTCAGAAGCAAAAGGACATTCCCTGTGTTATGTTCGTAGAACCTGCATTTTAACTTAGAAGTGTGGCAGCTTGGGCTAGTTGGTATGACATGACGATAGTTATAGCGTGAGAACAAAACAACGACACAGAGGCAAAAAGGACTCGAGCGCTAACTTCCAACCGAGTTTATTGTGCAGAGCGCGAAAATATGTAGAGGAGACAGTAACCATGTGACAAAAACCATATGGCACAAAGAGCAAAGCATGAGTAAGGGAAAAAACAAAAACAGGCAAAGAAAAGTCTATGAGGAAAGGAAACACAAAAGTATGTTGCCTCTACTTTCGTTCAATGGAATGATTGTATTTATCTGCAGAAAAAGGCTGTTTCAATCGGTTCATGCATAGCACCTCTACTCGGTGATCTTCTATTGGCAAAAATTTGCGAAAAACTGCACAAAAAGTTAGAAGGCTCGCATGTTGTCAAAGTATTCAGGTACGTGGATTATTTCTTGGTTCTTCTAAATTGTAACCCTTCTATGTTCCACTCGATTGCGACTGAAACGATAGGTGTGTTTGATGATTGTTTAAAGCATCTTGTGTTGACACATGAAATGCCCGAGAATGACAAGTTACGCTTTTTGGATTTAAGACTGTTTTTAGCTCACAGCACATCTGTTTGTGTTATGAACCACGTGCGCAGAAACCTCTACTTCCTTTTTCTTCCGCACACAGCATGTTACTTAAGCGAGGCATAGCACGAATTTGTCTTGAGAATGCTTTAAATAGGTCCCCCTGAAAAAAAAAAAAAACCTGAAAATGCAGTCATCAACGGAATGCAAAGTTCAGCTTAGAAACAGGCATGCGGTATGCTCCCGGGAAGTTGTCTACAGGATTCCCCGTTCATGCAGTGCTTGTTATGTCGGAACGACCGGAATGTGTCTGAACGATCGACTGAGAGAACACGCTAACAATGTTAGAAACGGGAATGATGGTTTTCTTGCCCAGTACTGCACTGAGTGCAACTGTGTGCCCCTTTTCAAGGACACAGCGACGCTGTACAAGCACAAAGATGAGCGCACCCGAGTCATTGTCGAGGCCGCGCAGATTGCATGCGAACAGATGTCTTGCATTAGCAAGCCCTCCGTGTGTCTGTCCGAGAAGGAACTAAGGTTCCTCGAAGGTTTTGGTGCGTGCAGGTAGTTATATTATCTTTACTTTTCTGTTTCGTTTCCTTATAGACTTTTCTTTGCCTTTTTCTGTGCCTTTGTTTTTTGTTTTTGTGTTTTCCCTTACTCATGTTTTGCTCTTTGTGCCATATGGTTTTTGTCCCATGGTTACTGTCTCCTCTATATATTTTCGCGCTCTGCGCAATAAACTCAGGTGGAAGCTAGCGCTCGTGTCCTTCTTGTCCCTGTGTCGTTTTGTTCTCGTGCTATAACTATCGTTCTGCATTTTAACATGCAGTAAAAAAAAAATGTTGAAATTGGGAGGCACTTTTACCGGCGTAGTGAAGCAAGAAGCCAGTTTAACTGCGCAATTTATTTCATTTTCTTAAAAACCTGCATGTCATACTTGTCTTTTGTGCTTTAGTTTCAGAAAGTGGACTGTAGTACTCTTAATAATATCTGGGCTTTTACATCCCAAAACTGTGATATGATTATGAGAGATGCCGTAGTGGTAGGCTTTGAAAATTTCGACAGTTTGGTGTTCGCGCGCTGACGTCGCCCAAAACACGGGCCTCTGACATGTCGACTTCACCGAAATGCGACCACCGCAGTCGGTATCGAACCGGCGACCTTCAGGTGAGCAGCAGAGCACCGTAGCCGCTAATTCACCGCGAGGAACTCTAGTATTCTTATTTGACAAGGAAAAAAAATAGAAGAAGAAGCCGCTTACAAAGTAAGTATCGCTTGCTTCGTGCAGCGAAGCAATCCACCGATCTTGGTACGTGCCGTGTACGCAGCCGTCCTCTTTACTCATGGACCACTGCCACTGACTCTGGTTCGGGACACTCTCTCGGCAGACCTGTTGTCGAATGAGATGGTCGCGAATTAACGTCTCCTTACTGTATGCTGACGAAAGTGGGTTTGCGGTGGATATCGAATCACTCGTATCATGTTACTGATATCACAAAAGAAAGTACGATTGGCTCAGTCAATGGAATCGCCTCAATTGTAGGCTTGTGCAAATAGTGAATTTTTAATTTGAAGTGAATTAATGATTTTGGCTGAATAATATCAAATAGAATTGGAATAGTATGTATCACCTATCACAAATGTTATTTTAAATATAGGCATATCTGTTATGACCTAAGTAACCTTCACAATAATTTTAAAAATTGAGGGAAAGTTTGTGCATATGGCTTGATTAATATGTGTGGTTTAACGTTCCAAAACACTCATATGATTATGAGAGACGCCGTAATGGAAGGCTCCGGAAATTTGGACCACCTGGGGTTCTTTAACGTGCACCCAAATCTGAGCCCACGGGCCTACAACATTTCCACCTCCACCGGAAGTGCAGCCGCCGCAGCCGGCATTCGAACCCGCGACCTGCGGGTCATTAGCCGAGTAGTGCATATGCCTTTCTTTTTTTGGAAGTGGAAGCAACTTTATATGGTAACAAGATTTCACTTTTTTTAGAATGCATGTGATAACCTGTGAAATATGTTATGCTTTGAGATTTACTATACTTTGAGCATATAGGCCAGTATAACAAGCTTTTGAACTTTAAACCACATTGAAGTGGCAACTTGTCTTCACCAAGGCGAAGACACGTCTCCATGATGAAGCATTTACAAAGAAGCACATGCTTACAGTGGTTGTTCAAGCTGGAAAGATGGTAGTATGTGTTGCAGTATAGTTACCAATGGCATAATCTAGACTAAAAAATGTATTCCTGCTTACACTACTTACTATAAGTGAGTTTACTCGTCTGATGGGATGTGTCCCAATCATGTTAGTCTAGTGAGATGTTCAGAGGCACCTGTACTTTTGTGAAATTTATCAGACTTCGAAACACTAGCTGTTGCTTTCCCACAAAAACTTCTAATGCTGTTACATATAACTCGTATTACCATTGCTAATAGGCAATTATCACTGGTGCAGTCAAGTGGACACAATATAGACCCTCTCGCTGTTTATGACCACGGGTGCTGTACTTCATTCTGGCTTTGTGTGCAGGCGTAGCTGCAGTGGTAGCAGCATTGACGGGGAACAAATGCCTTGGTGAGTAGCTTACATATGTTCGACACTTATCTTCCCGTGTCCGGCCGAATATTTCAAATAAATGTTTTAAGCTACACACAACGTTATAGGAGTTGGTCTTTTATATCATGCGCCATCATTTTGCCTGAAAATGGAAAACAAAGTCTTTCCTTACTTTTGCACACTTAAAAGACACGCTTTCTGCTTGTATCTTAGTGACCATTGAGGTGAATGGAAGTTTCTTGGGTGCTGCTACTATAGCAGTCTTGAAACTGACCGAAAAGGCGAATACTAACTGCGGTGTATGGGAGCACCTCCGTCTTGTTCGGATCGGCACTGTTGAGCTTGTTGGGGCCCGTCGTGACCAGCAGGTGGTATTCGAGTGCTCTCAGCGACACCGTCACCATGGCTCGATCGTGCAGCGCTGGCGTAGCCTTCTTGAGGTCCGTCTGGAGGTTCAGCTGTGTGGGCAGTTGTAATATTAGAAATGGTAGTTGGGTGAGCTGTTGAGAATTACCAAGTGCCTATTACATATTTGAGATACTACATTTCCTTGCATTCGACGGGCACCAAAAAATGGGAAGATGTGTCTGAAGGTACAGCTGTATGGGAAGTCACAATAGTAAAGATGAGAGTTGCGCCAGTTGGTTGCGATTTCCAACTACCCATTTGCAAATATACCCATTACCTACTTCAGATACTGTATTTGTTTTGCATACAATTTAATAAAAAGCTAGGGGTGGCGGGTTATATTAGAGAATACATGGCAAGTCTGAAATCTGATATGCGCAGTTGGTTTTTGGGACTTCCTCTTGACAGAAACATTCAGCCATTCCCGTGACTGGCAACACGTGGATGCAGTGTGGGCTCCTTAATTCCCTCTTGCAACCATGTTAAATGCACTGCTCGCTTGAATTTCGTCCATTATAAAAAATACAGCTAGGTGACAGCACTAGTATATGTCCATCTTGTGATGCTTTACTGTGCCACAAAAGCAATTTTCGGTCGTCTCATATAGTTCTCTTGAGAGGGAAATGCAATGCGTCATACTACTGTTATTGGGAACACCTGTGCTGGGCCCGAGCATAGGTGGAACATAGCCGTTTCATTTCTTTCTGCTCTAGTTGACAGTAGTTATGCTGGATGACGCCATCGGCTGCACAAAGGCTGGGCGTATCTTTTTCGGTAGAGTCAAGCATTGCAGCCTCGTGACTGTTTGCGAAATACACCTTCAATGGAATATACACCCACCGAGTGTAGCTTTATTTTAAACTTCAGACCTACATATTGAGATTCAAGGGGTCTCCCGAAGAATATATATATATCATTTTCGGAAGGGCGAGAACCATCGCCCCCTCCCCCCGAAAATTTCCAAATTTGGGCATGTATATTTAAGTGCGCACAAATGTGATGTACGGTTGAATTCAAATAATTTTCTTAAGCTCATTGGGTTAACTTATAAAGGTTAAAGAATACAGATCTCATGCTTGGACTCTGCCCCCTGAAGAAAAACAAGAACAAATGGCAGCTAGTGCATAGTTCCCAATTGGTGAAAATGCAGTATATTATCTTCCTTATTAGTATTGACACCTAAACTCCATGAAATTTTGCTGAGCCAATCTGGCCAAAGCACACACACACACACACCTCACATATGTGATGGTTCCATTGAAGCTTGCGGCGGGAAACTTAAAAGTGACACATTTGACGTTTGTCTATTCATCTCCATGACGGCGAAATCAACATCTCTAGAGCTTTCATGAAGTACAATTTATTAGTTGATTCAAACTGTTTTATTGTTTCACTTTAGCGTAACCTTGTGTGCATTTAAGATCGGCAGGTGTTTATTCTCCCATAGTATAGTAGAGCCTCGGGTTCAATCAGGACTGATCATGTACGTATGTCGATTTCCCGTCCGATATGCCGTGAAACTTTGATGAATCTACAATATGCGAAGTGACATATTTTGTGCTGGTGTCTGAGCACACTGTTTGACACTCGCTCCAGATCGCGCTCGTACGTGCCCACTCCAAGTGTTTTATGCTGTGGTCAACCACGGCTCCGCTGACGTATTTCCGTCACGGATATGGCGTTGTAAAATACACACTGACTGCAAAAAAAAAAATGGCAGATCCTCCGTACCTGGGAAACGGCGTTATGCGAATCATCTAGAGGGAAGGTGGCTGTGTTGCAATTTTTTTAGCAATATATATACGTCATGAACTGACGCTAAATATGTGTACAACTTCCACGCCCAGACATACGTCGAAGAATTGCAGATGTTTCTATAACCAGTTGTTTCCGGTCGCGCAACAATGTCAACTAGAACATGCGTATTGGCAACAGAAGCTGATATGAAGGGCTGATACTCGCGAAAATGCTGGTCGTAGACACTGCTACATAAATCAACTTCAGCGCATGGCACCTAACCACAATTGATGTTAACCCGATGTGATGGCTGTATCAAAGGAGTACATGTGTCATGTTTACAAAACTGGGTAGGCAGCACTGCAACCACTGTTGACGTTTCACGAAGATTAGCGTCTATTTGAAAGTAGTTCCGAGGCCTGGCGTAGCTCTGTGGTAGAAAGCTTGACTGCCACGCAAAATGCTTGAGTTCAATTCCTGCTGGGACCCTGAACTTCATTATTTGTTTTCGTGGGAGGGTCAACGCTGCCTAGGTCAGGCTTTTCTGAACACTGTTATTTATTCTGTGCCTTAGTTGGGTCGAGGCTGGTGCTGTCGTGTATTGCTTAACGCTCACGCGTTAAAATTGCCCATGTGTGTTCTCGTCGTTCCTGGGTAGCTATTAAGTATTAATCACCTGTGGCACATACCCGCATACCAGCGGTACATACCCGCCCATGGGTATGTGCCACTGTCTGGCGGGAATCGTTTGACGACGTACGCGACGGGATTGTGCCATTATCCATGTTTTGACCAGCGCGTCATATTCGTCAAACCATCTTATCCTCCCATGCTAATTTTGGTTCACGTGAAGTTAAGGGGGCGACCACGAGAGCACCTGAACGTAACCGACTGGCTAGATAGATAGATAGATGATAGATAGACATGCTCCAAGTCGCTAAAGTTCACTAAGAAATGCTTCGCATTAAAAAAAACGAGAAAGATTCTGTCGTGTGGCATCGAACTAGCGACCTTTTGTTCCGCAACGTGGCGCTAACCGTTAAGCCACGAAGAGAATGTTGTGTTAACGGGAGAGAAGACATTGCAACAGAAGGTGACAAAAGCACTGCTGAAATTCCTAGGTGGCACGGACCTGAACAAGCGGCTGTAACAGCAATGTCACACACCACGAAAGACGTACAAGACTGTACTATGAGAGTGCGTGCGTGTGCGGCTTAATGTGCTGTGTCATCTCTCTTCCCTCTCTCTCTTCTCTCTTTCATCTCCCCCATCCCATGCGCAGGGTAGCAAACCGGCTGCCTATAGACTGGTTAACCTCCCTGCCGTTCTTTTCCTTCCTTGTGTTAATGGCAAGCCATATACAGGCAGTCCTCAGAGCTCTGCAACTTCAACGCGTTTTTGTCATCACTAGAGGGATCATACGACCAGCTTGCGTTGGGCGCGCTTTCGATGAGCGCCGCTTCCACATAGCGTGGTCTCTCCTGCGCGCGCGCTTATCAGACTTGTGGTTCGGGCGAGCACAGAAGTCACTTCGCTTGCGGCCGTGGCCGCGTTTACAAAAAGAGCACACTGCTCACACACGAGAGAGAGAGAGAACACAACTTTATTGTCGTCAGACTTAAGGAGGTAGGTGACCCGCCAGGCTGAACCTGATGGCCACCTCCTCTGCCCTTTGTACGGCCTGGAGCTGAACGGCCAGGCTGGTGGAGGTCAGAACTGCCTCCCACCCCTCTGGCGAGGGAGCGGCTAGGAGATCGAGAGAGGGGGGATCTTCCCTGCAGGCCCAGAGAATGTGATTAAGTGTGGCTATTGAGCCACAATGCGAGCAATGCGGATCAATCGAGTCGGGGTATATACGTGCATAAATGTATGGGCACGGAAATGAATGTGTTTGCAAGCGGCGCCAGATAACCTCCTGGCGCTTAGTTAGCTTATGGTGCGGGGGTGGTTTTGTCTGCCTCGAAAGACGGTAATATTGTGTGATGTCATGGTAGGATGTCAAGGCTTCACCAGGGTACGCTCACACACGAAGAAGTAAGAATTGTGACAGTTGTTCGCGCTTGAGTTCCCGAGGTGCTTGTCTTACACTTGTATGTTAATTTCGTGCGTCTTTCTGTTTGAAAAGCGCGCTTCAGTGTCGAGCTGTGATATTTGTTAGTCCGCGTTCGTCCTGCATGTGCTCATTTCGTGCGTGCTTTCTGTCTGAGGCGCGCGCTTCAAGTTTTGAGCTGCTTGCCGTTCTTCGCATGACTTCACAATTTGTTGCTGTCGCATTCATTCATTCGCCCTTGGGGCGAAACGATGCACAATAAACGCTCAACTTCTATGAAGACGCGTTTCACTTTCGTATTGTGCGTCTAGCTCTCTGGATTTCGTGCCGACTGGTTGTGCCCCCGCGATCTCCGATGACAGCGCAGCTCTGGCCGACTGGCTCGCCCTACGCCATCTCCCGCCGCCGACATGAGCTCTCGCTGAGTGTAGAGTTACTGTACATGTGCTACCTACCTAAAGGTAGCATATACAGTAACTCTAGCTGAGTGGTGCCCCGTCCTCGGACTCCTGCTACCCTGTCCATCTTTCCTATCTCCCCTTTACTTTCATCGTTTTCTGTCGTTCGCTGTCTTTGCGCCTCGCTCTCTCTTTCCTCTATCTATTTATCTTTTAATCCTATCCTTTTAATCCCTCCTTACCCCCCTCCCTCGTGAGCTACTGTTGAGGTGTCGCACTCTGATGCAGACAGTTACGGGGCTCACTTTTCTCTTCTTTTCTCTTTTAGAATCTCATAAAAAAAGTGTTATGCCAATCCCCCCCCCCCTTCCCAAAGTCAGCCAGCTTTTTTTTTTTTGAGTGTGTGGTACTTAGCATCAATATGAATCAGTGGAAGTATACATCGCTAGCAAAAATGGTCAAGTAGCGGGGCTTACGATGTCTGGCAGGTTGACAGTGCAGCGTGCCGTTGTGTCGTGGCCATGAATCTCGTGAAGGTTGTGCGTCCAGTAAACTACGTTGTACGAATGCCTGCACGAAACGGCACCGTGTGGTGAAAATGTATTGCAGAACGTTATCATTCTCGACTTTCAACTCGTGAAGGTGAAATGCTGCTTTATACTTGGTATTGTAATCAGTTATACCATCGGTGATCACTGCAGTCTGCAGGCGTCTGTGCGAAAGATGATTGGGTTGTTACCGTAATGCTTTTGTAGTGTTCTTGCTCTGGCTTGCCGCCTGCCTCATATTCTTGGGGATGGGGGACGCCATTATTTGTGGCCTATTGTGGTGTGGTAGTAAGTATGTCTCCTCTACGGAGTGCAGAATTCTTAAGGGCACAGGTGGTGCCAGGGTTATTTTACCGGGGGGGGGGGGGGCACCCAAGATAAGTGAGTTCTTTTCTTTAGGGGGGTGGGGGCAGAGACTATGTTTCCTCTTGGGGAGAGGCAACGGGGGCAGGCAAAAATATTTGGTCGGGGGGGGGGGGGGGGCTCCAGGCCTCCCTCCTCCCGTGCTCACGCCTAGCGCCACCCATGCTTAAGGGGTAGTCAACCTGCTTGAGCAGAGCTGTGCCTTGGTCCGTAGAACTTAATCTTTGAGAGACGCTCCCTGGATTTCGTGCCGACCGGTTGTGCGCCCGCGCGCTCGCGACCTTCGGCGTCATCGTAGCGCTGGCCGACTGGGCTCGTCCTACGTCATCTCCTGTCGCCGACGACCTTCGACGACAGCGCAGCTCTGATTTACTGGTCCTGCTCTACGCCATCTACAGACGCCGACACCATCTCTCGCAAGTGTACCCCGTCCTCGGACTCCAGTGACCGTTCTTCCATCTTTCCTGTCTCTCCTATCCCCTCAGTTTGTTGTTGCTTCTTCTTCCTCTTTCCTATACCTTTACTTCTACCCTTTTATCCCTCCTTACCCCCATCCCTTTGTGAGCTCTGTGGCGGTGTCGCTCACTGAAGCAGACAATAACGGGGCTCACTTTTCTCTTCCTTTCTCTCAAGAACCACTTCAGAACTTAATCTTTCCTTAATTTTGGGATATCAGCAAAGTGGACGCGAGTTCTTCGTGTACGTATATATAGTCCCTACATAGCACGACATCTTTTTCAGTGCCAGCATTGCTGGGCAGTCCAATCGCAACTATGTACACCGTTCTTATATATGATTGCGTCAACTTTTGCTGTTTCCGTATTGCTTGATTTTTGGAAGGGTGTACAAACTGCATATTATCATTCTTGTACTTCGTTTTTCTGAGTGTGTCGGTAGTGTGATCTACCCTATTGCTGTTTTGTGCCCACAAGCCCAAGACATTTAGCTTTTGCACCTCTCTAGCTGATAGATACATGGACATACTGAGATGTGTTTGAGGGTGTCTAGAATATTTAGAATATTTTAAAACATTGTGGTTTTAACCTGATAAATTCTTATTTGATTCTTGTGCGCATCACATGCCCGCATTCATGCAAAACCTTTGGACTTTGTCGATTGCTCTTTGAAGGGTATCTTGTTCGTCGTCAATGGAGCCTTTGGAAGTCCATAACGTTACGTCGTCCGCGTATATTGCTTTGCCTAGCTCGGATTCCTCTTTTAACAATAGACAACATTGAAAAGTAGAGGGGATAAAATCGAGGCCTGCGTGGTTCCACGGTTGAGTATATCGTTGAACTGGTGCCAAATGTATAGGCGTTCGGTTAGTCAGGAAAGACTTTATGTAGTAGTAGCTTTTTTCTCCACATACGATGTTGCGTAGCTTCTCAAGTGTTGCTGTCCTCAAAATGTAGAATCGAAGGCTTTTCTCGACGTCCAAGGCTACGGTGAACCTGTCCGTGCTCCCGTTAGGCGGATTTAACGCTTCTTCCGTGAGTAGCAGGAGTAAATCCTGTGCTGCTACGTTTGGTCTAAAGTCAAACATTGAATTGGAAAAAGTCGGTGTGTCTCAATGTAAGAACCCAACCGTGTCTGAATGACTTTTAAATGTGGAACATTTTATTTTAAACGCCTAGTCTCGAATCTGGCGTTGGTGGTGCTGTCGAGACCCCCTCATGCGCATGCTCGTGTCTCGGGCCAACTCTGTTCCCTCGCTCTACTGTCATTTTTGTTCCCTTTCCCTTTCCAATGAGCAGCTTAGTCGTGTCGTCACATTCGGCAGACAGAAATGAGCGCCTTTTTTTTTTCTTTCCTTCAAGAGCATCATACATGTATCATGAGTGCCACTGCAATATAATGTGTCGGTGGACTAAATACGATCTGCTGGACCTCACATGAGGTCGACATCAGCAATTGCAAAGTTTCAGGAAAATATCGACTTCAAGAATACTTGAGCTCCTAAACAGGGTTTTTTTTTTTTCAGGATCACGTAATGGTAATTTCGTTGGGGCCATTGTATACAGTTATAGAGGCTGACGAACGCGGGAAAGAAGGCGACAGTTCCACCTGTTCATGAGTGTTTCGTGAAGCTGTCAAAGTCCGTGATGTGTGTAAGACAATACACACCGAATCCGCTGAAGATGTGATAGCTTTGTTTGATTCATTAACGCACATGAAACGGGTGTGATGTGTGATTGTTTGACAATGTTGACATGTAGTCAAGAAGGCAATTAAGAGAAAAAAAAAAGACACCATGCCGATTCAGCTTGAAAATGGCGTTCTTTGGATGCCGATTGGAGTTCCGTCCGTGATGTCATCTAACCGTATCCTTAGTTTCGTATCTATTTCTGTTAATCCTGCCTTATCTCTTAATTCCCTTCTGTATTTAGGTGTCCTCCCCTGAGTGAGACAGTTGCGAGGTGCACTTCTCGTTTCATTTCCTGTACGTTTATTTTAATAGTCACTCACACACACGCAACAGCCATGGTGCATGAATGGCGTGTTTGCGCAGACACGTTCAGCGATGATGCAAACAGATGCATGAGTCACACGTGTGAACGCTCACCTTACACCGTCGATAAACGGAAAGAAGCGTTTCCTGTCGCCTTCATCACTGGGGACTACCAGCGCCATCTTCTTCGAAAAGGCGTCGAGACACGTCTCCATGGCCTGCGCGGGCAGAAAGCGCGTACAAGTCATCGTGTATTTATTCTGCATTCGCGCAAAACGAAACGTAAAGCCTTTATCACAAGTATACGGTGATACTCGGTGTTGTCACTTTTTACGGGTGCACGCTTCAGTTCCGCCATATTAGGCTGTTAAACTGTAAGCGTTTCCCATCTTTAACAACTAATTAACAGTGTTATGGTGGACGCAAACGCGTGAAAACGGCTGGGTTGGTGCATTCGGTGTTTCGTGGCCTTATTAATTTGCGTTAGTTGCGGTATACAAAACAAGAAATCATCGGCTTAACAGCCCAAGATGGGGTTGTTTGCCAGTCTTAGGTAGAATAGTCTATCTATAATAGCCTGTGTGTGTTCAAAGATAGCAGAGTGTCAAGCCTCTTTCGCTGGTGTCGCGATATTCGGCGGTGGCACTTCCCACCAATCGTGGTGCCTCTTTGTTCTCTTGACTTAGAGATCGTGCCAGGGCTGTTGTCAGCAGTTGTCTAATGGACTCGACGGGCGATGGGTTGCTTGCGAGGAAGAACAGCGGCAGGTGAAAGAACCAAGGCTCATGGTAGTGTGAATGGCCGCGCAAAAACGTCGCGAGGCTGCTGCCCCAGACAGTGCAGACGCAGCCCGGTTGGCACAAATGAAACGGCTCTAAACATTTCTTTTCGAACTTGAACATTATTTTCGCATCTATGCATGGTACTGGTAACATCCTTCCCAGTGCAGGGTAGGAATCCGGAAAGTTCTTGTTTTCTGGTTAACCTCCCTGCATCTCACATAACCTTTCTCTTTCTCTCTTTCTAACAGAAACATGGGCAAAAAAAAAAAACACATGATGGCTTCACGAGGCCTGTGTCACATTTCTTTCTAATGCTAAATATTTTAAATGTTTTAAAGTCTTCACATCCGCTTTGAACAATACGGTGATATGCCTTGTCTACACACAGCATTTTAAATAATTTATTTTATGGGGTTTAACGACCCGAGATCACCACATAATTGTGAGAGACACCGTGGAGGGCTCCGGAAACTACGACCTCGTGGGGTTCTTTAACGTGCACCTAAATCTAAGTAAACGGACCCCGACCATTTCTGCATCCACCAAAAATGCGTCCGCCACGGCCAGGATTCGATCCCATGACCTGTTGGTCAGCAGGTGAAGAGCAAACGAAACAGATGGTAAGGAAGAGTGGACACGAGCGCTGTATCGAAATACGATTATCTGCGCATGCTCGTACACGAGACTGAAAACGCCGCACTATCACTCTTGGTTCGATGTTCATCGACAAGGCAATCGATATGAACGCTCGGCTTTCAACGAGTTGATTATAAAAAAAGATTTTTTTTTTATCCTGAAGGTCTCTTGATGGCTGCCTAGTGTCGACCTGCATTCTGTGTGCTGCCCAAATTTTATGCGTCAATTTCTCTCGGTGGCGCAAAGGAATCATTTTCTGAGAGGGTTCGCGATGCACCCGCTCTCGTGCATGGTGTGTCCACTCTTCTAGAATCCTCGCTTTGTTTGCGCTAGCTATCTTGCCAATATTGGCCATGCTTATGTACACGTCGTAAAGAGGCGCGGACTTACACTGAAGAATTGCCGCGCGACTTTAGCGTCCCCTATCGTGTCGGAGTATGGCGACGGCCAGTGGAACATGGCGCCCTGGAGGTCCAAGTCTTCCAAGACGTCCTCTAAGCCCTCGCACAGCTGCGTCCGGTAGCGGGTGGACGATGCTGTCTCTGACGCCACGCCGGACGGTGTGCCGGGACCCGCCAGGGCCAGGTATACGTCGCGACGTGGGTCTTGAGCTACCGACTGCAATTTCTTGACTGAGTCTACCAGAGAGATAAGGAGCTTTTATTTGCAAACTGAAGGCCATTTTTCCTCCCTGAAGGCGGCTGTCTAGCGCGACTATGTGAGCCAGATATAGAACAGGTGCTGCAGCACAAGACTGCTAAGAGTGCACAAAGTAGACGCCGGGGCGAGAAAAAAAAACGCCCTATTTTAATGACGCGGCCGCTGAACGCTGACTGGTTGACGTTAGCATCAATCTCGTCTCGAGTGGCGGGCCCACGTTCCATTTGTCGTCATGTGGTCGTCACGTTGACGAAGATACCAGCCGGCGTGTTCAAGGAGAAAATCTTCCCTTGGGTTAACCTGTGTCCGGGAAATTCAAATTACAGACCATAGTGCACGGGCCGCCGAAGCTCAAGCGGCTCAAGCTCAACATATGCGCTCAGCATTCACACTTTAGGCAATATCGTAATCGTCGACGAACAGAGCGTCGGCAGTCAATAAATTTGACTAGTGGTAAAGCACTTCGGCTTTTATGCATGTGCTATCGAAGATAACACAGTTGTCACTGGTGGCCGCATGAGCTCTCGAATTATCTCTGTTCGCGTCCTGCGCGTAGTCTTAACGGAATGATATTAAACAACCGTGAAGCTTCTGGAACATTGCAGCGCGGTCTTCGACGAGCGTTTAAAACAGTCTTTGCGGATGAAACCCGTATACATCAAAATGAAACGCGTGGCAACACACACGGGAATGGTCCCAAGCATTTTTTTTCGTCAGCCATGCAACGGTACGTGTTAGCCATACTGCCCTGCAGTGGGCATATAGTGAGGCTGCTGCTGCTGCTGCTGCTGCTGCTAATGGTGATGCAATCACCGTGTGTTGAAACATAACCGTATAACTAGAACTTGATATTTGAGAGTTGGTGTCCGGATTTCCGTCCTCTCTCCTGGAAATCAGTATCATTGAGATAGCCCGGGGGGAGTGGGGCGATTTCGCACGTGCATATATATGCGCACTCATAAAAATACCCACGAACATACACAAAGTATGACTGAACATTGTGACATCACCTTGGCCTCAAACAACGTGACATCACGCGGAATATTCGCTTGGTCAGTCGTGGGGCGATCTCGGAGGTCATGCTGCAAAAGCACACTATAGGTGCAGAAAGTATTCGAAAAAGAGGGTATGGATCAATACAGTTGACCTAAAGGAGCAGAAGAAGAAGGTGGTTTTCGCCATCGAGTCATCTAATCGAATGCATACATAGGGGACTGTATGACATTTTGAAAGCCGTACTCTGGTAGGTGTCCCTGGGCGCCAGCCGTCCCCGTCTCACGAGCATCACGTAGGCATACACGAAGGCGCTGCACAGATAGCTGGGCATGTCGTTCGGGCTGTAGTCTCGCGTGGACAGCGATTCGAGCTCGTACACGCACCACACCGCTCGACCCGGCACCGGCACGTACTCTGCATTGAACGGGTGAAATTAATGAGCTACAGCCGGTTACATCATCATCATCATCATTATCCCCATCATCATCATCATCATCACCCCCATCATCATCATCCCCATCATCATAACTACGTCCACTGCAGGATAAAAGCATCTCCCATGTTCCGTCAATCGACCCGTTCCTGCGCTTTCTGCTTCCACTCTATACCTGCAAACTTCTTATTCTCATATCTGCCCACCTAATTTTCTGTCTCCCTCTTACGCGTTTGCCTTCGCTTGGAATCCAGTCAGTTACCCTTAATTACCAGCGGTTATCCTGACAGTCGGTTACAACATAAAAATAAATACGAGCACCACCCGTGAAACCTATAGGCGCGCTTGTCGATCACCTACAAGAGTGTCTTACAAGCTGGTTTACTGGAGCCATAAGTGTACTTTCAAGCACAGTTCTTATAGGCCCCCGTTTTGCGTTGAGCGTCGTCGGCGTCGTCGTAACTGGCAGAGCGAACGAGGACGAAAGAAAGAGAGCGAACTCGGCACCAACCATCTAGGTCGCCCGAAATGCGCTTGTCTATCACCTACAAGAGAGTCGTACAAGCTGGTTTACTGGAGCCATAAGTCTACTTTCAAGCGCAATTCTTATGGGTTCCCGTTCCTGCGTTGAGCGTCGTCGGCGTCGGCGTAACTGGCAGAGCGAACGAGGACGAAAGAAAGAGAGCGAACTCGGCACCAACCATCTGTGTCGCCCGAAATGTGCTTGTCGATCACCTAGCTACAAGGAAGTCGTACAAGCTGGTTTGCTGGAGCCATAAGTATACTTTCAAGCGTAGTTCTTAGGCCCCCGTTCCCGCGTTGAACGTCGCCGTAGCCGGCAGAGAGAACGAGGATAAAAGAGAGCGAACTTGGCATCAATCGTCTGGGTTGCCCGAAATGGGCTTGACGTCACGAAGATGAGCATGCGTGGCTGGATGTAAGGTCTATGCAAATTACATTTGGAAGTGACAGCGAGGACTGCGGGCATAGCTTATTTATTATTATAGGTTTTAATACACGATTATGAACGACGGCCTGTACATATGATTCAATGTTTCGCTGGTATGATCACTTCTTATATAGTGGAACCCAGCTATAATAAAGCAGCACCAGAATCATAGCTTAGTTTGTTATATATGGTATTCGTTGTAACAGTAAAGTAGGAATCGGGTCTCACAAATGCGCTATTTGGCTACTAGACACAGAAGCGGAATATTCTAGGCTACAAACCACCTATAAACAAGGTAAACTTGACAGTGTCTCCTTATTAGATGAAAACATTTAATGCTTCTGAATAAGAGCTACAAACTCTGTCTTGAGATATTTTTTTCACTAGCGTTTTTGTGTAAAAAGTTGGTTAAGGAATTTTTGTTGTTTATTGACCTTGGCAAATTAAAAAAAACTACAAAAAAGACATCACGGCGTCTTTTATATGGTTCAAAACGATACCGCGCTAATTCGTGACGCGAAAAGTGTATGCTTGTTAGCTTTTATACTAAGTGCCAGTTTACTGAAAGACCATGTGTATGCTCGTTTCAGTCGAGATAAATAGAAATTGTCATACCATTTATAGATTCATTTTTGATCATGTATGTTTCTCAATATTTACAGCACTGCCATATATGGAAAACAGTGACCTCCTACAGAACATGCAGCGACTGTCGAAAACTAATAAAAAAAGGGCGCTTACGTTCTGGCGATGAAGGTGGGGTAGTTGCTGCAGGGGCGGTGACGAATATGCGCACTTATTGCATACGTCTTCACGCTATACGTTACACGTGCATACACAAGAGGATAATAAAATAATCTAGAAATATATCTTACCTCTCTGAGTAACTGGAGACACGACATGAGCGGCTGGGAAAGTAACGAAATAAATATGTAAGCGGAAGAAAGTACTTTATATTGCGATATCGCGCGAAATTCGCCGACGTCAGAGTCGAGACCGTTATTGCCATTAATGCAACGATGCTCGTTTGCGCAGGTCTGTGTGGGAAAAAGCAAGGATCTGGAGCATATTTTGTCAGCGTATTCTATTTATTGCGATAGCATTCATATGGACATTCAAGGCGCACATCAGCCGTCGCCGTTGCCGTCATGTTCCGTTTAAAATTCAAGTCGCTAACATCGGCCCGCACGTCTTACGTTCTATGCGCGAGCGAAAGCTGCCGACGGGAGTGGTTGAAGCACATTTAGAAGGCGCCTGCTGGCTACGTTGGGCTAAGACGCAAGAGATAGTATGGAGGGAGGGGGATAGACTGCGCTATTCGTACGACGAATGTGAACTTTGATCAAAAGGGCGCGATCACACGTGGTGCTGCCTCGATCGATATCAGTGAATGGCTCATACCTTTGTATCTGGTGTGCCCTCGCAACACGAAAACCGCTACGCTCTATGGAGCAGCCGTATTCTAGTATGCCAGTGTTTTCTAGAGTTCTGCCGGATGGGATCCTGATGAAGTTCAATGCCTTACTTCCTATGGTGTTTTGAATAATTGCTATCACAGTCTATCGCTTCGCCCATGTGGAGAAACTGACTTTTTATTGAGCTGTCAGCTGCGTGACTATGACTATATTGTACGTTAGAAATTAAATAGAATTTTATATGCACCAGCTTTTATTAGCGGTGAGCGGTCAAAACATGCTCGTGTGCGCGTGTGTGTGCACGTGTGCGTGCGTGATTATTCTTGCAATGCATGTGCGTTGATTGCGCTTGCGTTGTAACGCCCATGTGCACGACTTAGGCTACCCGTTCGCCCTTACTGGGAATAGGAGAAGTCAAGCAAATGCATTGAGTGTGGCACGCAAATAACTGGTTGCTGTCAAATTACACAAGTTTTTTTTTTACGCTATGTTTGTTTCGGTGCCAGAATACATATTTAGAACAAAATGTAGCAGCTGATTAAGGCTGATCAGGTAGAGCTATGAAAGGGGCGAGATTGGGGGCTAGCACATTTTGGATAGGTTTTCCTCTGTAGTTCATGGATGCCCTCTTTGTAACGTTCTATGTGAGACGCGTTGTTTAGTTGTCGTACTTCGATTGTTGGAACGTTTACGGAAACTTCATTTCCGGTACAATGACTCGCCGTGTGTGTATATACACACGAATCTCACCTTGGTGGCCCTGCTGAGGTTTGGCTTCGTTGAGGCGAACATCGAAGAAAGAGAAAGAGGGTGGGAAAAGGGAAAAAAAAAGGTTGGTAAGTGGTTGAAAAAGTCGCACACACAAACGCGAGTGAAACGACCTTACATTTAGAAAGTATAGACATTCTTTCTTTTTTTTTTCTGTTTTGTGTACTACCGTATAAATTCGTGTGCAAGTATACATACATACGTATAGCTTGGCACGGTAGTCGCGGGTTCGATTCCCAGCCGTTGCAGTCTCATTTCGATGGAGGCAAAATATGGTAGAGGCCAGCGATGCGCGCGATGACAATTCGCGTTCAAAATCACGAGCTCGTCGAAATTTCCGGAGCCCACCCACTACGGCGTCTGTTGTAATCATATCGCGCTTTGAGGGCGTAGAATTCCAGATATTTATTATTACGCCCCAAATTCACCCTACGGTTACGAGGGACGCTGCAGTGGAAAGCTCCGGAAATTTCGACCGTCCGGTGATTTGTAACGTGCACCGACGGGCTTCCACCCTGTCGCCCCCACCGAAAAGCGACCGGGTTCAAACCAGCAACGATTGGGTTCGCAGCCGAACACCGTGGCGTACTTGTGGAGCAATGGATTGACGCGCGCACATGCACTTATAGATAGATGGCCACGTATAGAGAGATGCACGAGCGTGCGCATACCTTTGCTGTAAAATACCAGCGCCGCAGCGGCGCTCAGTATGAGGAAAGGAACCAGGCAGACGAACACCAGGTTGCCGAGCGTCGGGATGTAGCTGGAAACGCTTTTAAAAAAGAGAAGGCTACAGTAACAATCATAGAAGCCAACGTAAGGCAGTGATCGTACCCCCCCCCCCCCCCCTCCCGTCCCTTGACCATTTTTTTTTGCAAATGCGTTGCATACGCGCGCACGAGCACATAAAAAAAATACTTGAACCCTCACGGAATTCAAAAATTTCCTTACTACGCCATTGGTCACAGTACATAAATGGTCAGAGTATACAAATGAATCACCTAACGGAGCCTATGCCTGCGCAGCTCCGTTGCTCATGACGATAGTCATAGCGCGAGAACAAAACGACGACACAGAGACAAGAAGGACACGAAAGACACGCCCTTCTTGTCTCTGTGTCGTCGTTTTGTTCTCGCGCTATAACTGTCGTCATGCCATACCAACTAGCCCAAACTGCCACACTCCGTTGCTCAATTAACGAATGTTTCAAGACTATAGCTCGGTGCCGATGATTACGAATCAAGCCCCTGGGTAATCCACGGCCTGCCCCTGGCGCAAAAGTCATGGCGTCTTTTCTCGCATACTGAGATTACTTGACGGCGAACCGAGCCGTTACGTCTGCACTATTTTGACGTCGTATTAAGTTGCTCTCAATCAGTACGGAGTGCCCTCAGTAACTACGAGTTGCAATGGATTACGTTGAATTACTATGAACTGCTTTCACTTGCCTGTTTATTACTCTCACCTACTCACTTGCTTTTCATTGCTTTTTGATTACTTTTAATTACTCCGAGTTTCTTTTCACTACACCTTGCAGTTCTTTAGCGGATGCTAGGCGTCGTTCATGGTGCATGGACCCATGAGACGCTTCTGTTCCTTTTTTTTTTCAATTTGTTTGATTTACGCAGGTAGCTTTTCGGGCGTGGTGAGGAAACGGTGCCGATCAGTTGTCGAGGCACTCGAGAACACGTGAGCCAAATATTATTCACTTAAAAAACAGCGCCAATAACGAGGGACAAGAGAAAGAAGGAGACAGACAGCGGCACTGACTTACAACAAGATTTATTTGAGATGACTACGTGGTTGTTAGGTGGATTCTGTTTTGTTTGTTTTGTATTTTTCTCTTTTTTGTTAGATACTGCCCAAGTATATATTCTGCGGTTCTGGCAAATAAATCTTGTTGTAAGTCAGTGCCGCTGTCTGTCTCCTTCTTTCTCTTGTCCCTCGTTATTGGCGCTGTTTTTTAAGTGAATCATGTCGTACCAACTCGCCCAAGCAACCACGTTAGCCAAATATTATACCGCAGCATGCGGCCTGGAATTCGCAATAAGTTCTCAATCAGCTAAAGATTGCTTTCTCTTCTCTGGACAAATCATGCTACATACACAAAATCTTTGCGTGACAGGCCCTTATCACGCCCTCGGTTGATTTGAACATGGCGCGCTCGGAAGTTACTGAGTCAGTCGAGGGAGGCCGCGACCTGTCCGTGCGTGCCAAAGAGAGAGACAAAGCGAGACAAAGAGAGAGGTAGAGAGCTCAAAGCATATAGTTGATATGGATATATGGATTGCGCCGAATCTACGAGTGGAAAAATGCGAACTCGCTCCGAATCTACCAGCGAAACGCGGATTGCCAGCCTTGGAGCAAGAAAACTTGCTCCCACTCGATGAGTGGAATTCACCATAAGTTCCTTTACTGAATCCATTCCATGGCTACTTAAAATTTTTTTTATTGTTGCAGGGCCTCTTTAATTAATGTAAAGGTGGCTAAGGATAGGTCGGCCCGTTTGTTCTAAACAGCGATCAAAAGTATCAGTTTATTGAATTGAAGGATAAACCATGTTTACGAAGCCACCACTGTTTGCTAATCTTCGACTGTTGCAGACATTATAGGCTTATTTTTGCTTTAGTCGTTCCTTCCTGTTAAAAGAGTGAACTGACGTCCTTGTCGGTCACCAAACTAAACGTGCTTGAGTAGGAACATGGGTGAAAATAGGAAACTCGAGCAGGTTCCAGGTGAATTCCAGGCGGACAGTGACTTCGTCGAATAGTTTCGAAACGAATGGTTCGAATGGCATAACATGAAATGTTATAAAGAAAAGTGAGTACACTCGAACTCGAATATATCGCAGTCGCGAAAAAAAAAAAAAACGGGAATTAGTTTGGGTTGATTCGATATGCAAATTCCAATGAAATTTTTACATTATCGGTGCGCAAGTCTTCTGTGAGAAAAAGCCAGTTATTTGCGGCAGCAAGCCAACATTTCGGGGCATCTTTATTGTGCACGATGTTCAATATATCAAGCGTTGCGGCTATTTTTGTTCGATGTAGCCGTAAATTTCATCGCGCGTGTACTTTAGAGCGTTGTCGTGTCTGAAAATAGTTATATATCAAAACATAATGTGATTTACCGACATCGGATAAAGTCGGGTTTGACCGTATTTTTATTGTTACCTAACTATCTTTTGAATAATTTAAAAAGTAGAACTGGGCGTGCGTGATCCGTCACTTTTTAGGTCCGAGATCTCGAGAAGTGAATTCGAATAGTGACGCGATTCGAATAGTAATCTAGTGCCAGTTATAAGCGGCAACATACATCGTTTTAAAATTTTTATACTTGGTACATACGAGCCCATGCAGCAGCCTTTCAAACTTAAAAAAAATCCATCGAGGTGCTGCAGGTAATATGTACATTCTAACTTTGTGGTGTCACTTCACGGTAATGCAGACTTTTTTGAACAAGTGGCTTCACAGCATAGCAGTTAGTAATGCAATGAAACCAGCTTTTCAAAGGGCTACGAGTATAGTTAAACGTGCATCGATTCGTTTCCCCCCGATACTTCGAAACTTCGAATAATTTAAATTCTTGTCCAAGCGAATCAGAATACTGCAAAAGTCGTTCATTTATTCGAAGTGCTCGAATATTCGATCTTCTCTTGTGAAGTAGCTACCAAGTGCCACTGTACTATGTTCTTTGAAGGAATTATGCAGGTGATACGCAAATCTTGCGAATTCTTTACACCCTTAAAGTTTCAGCGTTAAAGATCCTCTTGGGTTGGAATCCTTCTTAAGAAAGAAATTCTGCAAACCCTGATGCTGGTAGATCCTGCTGGTGGAGCCAGTACTATTCAGCGCTTGCAAACGAAAATCGTCCCGAATTCGGCCCCAATGACCTTATCAGGAAATTAAATCAAATTAATAAAAAGTTAAGAATGCGCTCCTAAAGTTTACATCTTCTTACGTAGAAGCTTTACGCCAGTCCCTCTGTGCAACGTTGTTGTAAGTTGTTAAAGAGAGAGAGAAAACGGTCCCACGAGTTTGGCGTTAACGCAACACTACGAGATTTTGCCACAATCAATACATAGTCGAATTCCCAGCGCCTGCAAACTTTAGATTATTGCTTAAAACTTCCTCATTGAAAAACTCAATTTTTTTTCCATTGGATAGAAAAATGACAAGAGGGTCAACATTATGAAATAAAGGTAAAAAGAGGGGGGTTGGGGGGGAGTTCATAGCTGCTGAAGTGATCACAGTATTCAGTCGTCAATAAAATATTCGGCAAATTTGTTTAATGTTCCTGCCATGTCATAAGAACATATGGGAATGAAGAATCAGCAAAAAGAAAGCCATTATGTCCGTAACAAGAAAAAAGCCTCTTTTTTATTACGCAGAATGTCAGAAGAATAAAGAGGTCAAGACAGAACAAAGCGAACGCTTACAACCAAATTGAAATTGTTTTTGCCGCCTTGAAGGCGGCAAAAACATGGAGGACGATTTAGCATAAAAAAATAGAACGGCGTATTTATTGTACATTGGCGTAATCGGGGCCCTTTCGCATTTTTTTCTTTCTGAATAGCTTCTTGACGAGAACTCTAAATTGTGCAGCCAGAAAAGGAGTATCCGCGGGCGTAAAATTGACTGTTTCAAACTATCCTAAAAGTGCCTATTGCGAGAATTCTCCCTTTCGCCAGATGGCGAAGTACCCACAACGCGTATGTAAGGCAACACGCATAGTTGCGAGGCTGAACACTTTTATTGATTACGTTACCGACGAAGATGTTTGCTTATGCCAGTGCATCTTGTAATTGAAGGGCCTTTGAACAACTGGTTGCGCAATTCACACGTTTTGAGGCCTTGTGAGATTCTACGGGTCTGCCGTGCAATATCACCCGCGTTAGAAAAGGATAAAACTCCCGACTATTATAACGTTTCAAAATACCCGATGTTCCAAAGCTTCTTCTTGGGTTGAGAAGACCCGATAGGCACAGCGTTTATGTGTGGGCCGTGCGTGTGTGTCTCCGAAACCGCTACCCACCGAGCTTGCGGCCAGACTCGTAAACCTTCCACTAGAGGGAGCGCATTGTCCCCCGTAGTAAGGTTTATGTTTCCCGTTGTCCGTTCCGCGTGCCGACGTTCCAGGAAAAGCCAATGGCGAAGGTTATTTCTTTCTCTCTCTGAAGTCACCGCGCCGTAAAGACTATAATGCTGTAGTGAAATTGGTCTCGGCGCTCTACCACCGCTTTCCGTCCACTGTTTTGTTGGCGGAGATCGGTGCTGTGCTGCCGGATTCCTTCCAGAAATTTCTTGGCTTTCCGACGTATGCCGTTGGGCAGAGGGCCGCTCGTACTTTCTGCACGTGCACGATCCTTCTACCTGCGGCGGTAGACGTCGACTTTAGGCCTTTCCTAGTATACGGCTTATTGCCTCGCTGGCACCAATAATGGGAGGGAACTGACACACTGCGTCTTTGTGGCGTAGCGGATGTCCAGTTCCCCCCCCCCCCCCCCGTCTTTTCTCCTGCCGAGGGCCCCGCCGACAAACGTCTTTGTGCGGCCGTACCTACGGAAGTCAATAATTTCTCTACCCCTTTCAACCTTCCTCCGCCAAGGGGATTAGCGCATCCTTTTGGGCCCTTTCGACAAGGCCTCGAACCCCCGAAAAGCTCGTGGCAAGTGGGACGGTTTGGGGATCCCTTTGGTCCCGGAATTTCATGAATGGAAGAAGAGAGGTATACGCCACTCGGCCTACAAATGGTTTCAAGCCCGGGCATGTATCCGTGACAGTTCCTCTCGTCTAATAAACAGCCACTTGTGTGACACCCGCCTGCCACGCAGAAGTGCAGGGTGCGATTACCACTCGAACCGAAAATATTTTAAGCGCGGAGAACTTTGAGGAGGACAAGCTGTCGCGTGCTGTTGCGCGCGCTCGCGCCAAAGAGAAAGTCTTCTTCCTCTTCGAACAAATTCACGATGATATTGAGTGCGGTACACTTTATACAAAGCCCCGCATAAAAGTGTGGCAGTTTGGGCTGGATGGTATGACATGAAGGTAGTAATAGTGCGAGAACAGAACGACGACAAAGAGACAAGAAGGACTTCGTGTGTCTTTCGTGTACTTCTTGTCTCTTTGTCGTCGTTCTGATTTTGTGCTATAACTATGGCCCGCATGAAAGTTGGAGAAAAGAGGCAGCGAGCGAAAAATTGAAAGAAAGAGCGATAAAGGAAGCGAAACTGAAAAAAATGGATATAAAGCAAAAAGGAGGAAATAACTGGAAAATGCAAAGCGAATAAAGAGCGGAGGAAGGAAAAATGGAGTCGTAGAGAAAAAAAAAAGCCTGCGCAGCTCCGCAAATATTTCAGGCCTGGCACCTCTAGTGTGAAGCTGCCTTAATTTTTATCAATTATTTAACCGCATTAATGTGAAGTTAGTTAAGCCGACAGCCTACGACACCAATGCCGGAATTTCCGCGAAGGTATGTCTGTATAGCGCTGTCTCGTCAATACATATATGAACTCTGTCCTGTCATACGTTCTCGCCTATCGTCTGCTTTCTTCGACCATTCTGTCCCTAAAAAATATCTTTTTGGACAAGTATGTTGCACAAACCAGCTTAAGTAGCCACCTTGTAGCCAATCTGTTACTTACGTTAGCCCATCTGCACCAGATGGCGATGATAAGAGAAATTAGGGAGGAGAGTATTAGACGTGTATCGCAATTTGGGGTGGTAGCGTTTCTGCCGCACACGATTGGTCGAGGCTGTTCGGTCATTCCAGCGACGCAGGCGGCGCCACGTAGCCGTGCTCCGAAGCTTTTCACACGGTGATAAAACTGCGACGCAGTTTTGGTCTCTCGGTAGTTGTAAACCGATGAACGCGTCTTCACGCTTTGCGACGCTGACGTAAACGCCCACGAAATCACCGTATCGTCCGCCATTTCGACCTCCCGCTGCGCCGCCTATAGTCGCTGGAATGATCGAATAGCTCAAGCGTCACAGCGTGTGCAGTGCATATGGAGAACGCCCTCACCTGAAACACTGCTAGCCGTTTCTGTAAAAGATAAAGAGAAAAATCGACACAGAGCACTGTTTCTATCGCGCTCAGCCACGAGTTACTCAATTCCACTGGCTGTACATATTTAGAAGCGTAAAAACGTTAATGTGTACTTACCCAGGCTATGTACTGATTGCCGCAAAATTTCGAGAGAACGGGGAGGATTTGTCAGGGTCGGTCATTGCGCCAATAAAAAACGACATGATCGCCATCATCATCATCAAGAATTTTCGAACGTGTTGTGTGTTTAGAAAAAGTTTATTCTCTCATGGAACGCAACAAACCTAAGGGACAAGCGTCTGTACAACAGGCACAATAACAGACAAAAGACAAAGCACAACATACATTACACATTTAAACAAAAGTGTCAAGTCCGTAGGATGTCCATAGTCCATTGTACTAATAACTATACATACACTACATAAATACACTAATCACAATATGGACAATGTACATGATGATATATGTACAGAATTTACAAGACTTGGTGAAGATGTTAGAAAATATGTACAACAAGTATCAATATTCATAAAAATTACATAACTTACAGCGTTAGAATGAAGTGCATATATAGAAGAGCTCACACTCATATGGGACATACACAAACACATAGAAATAGTAAACACATACTGAATGCAGTGAATCTTCGCCCGCATCATGGAAAGCCAATGCCGAAGAGCATTTCATCCTCTACATCATACTGAATTGCGCTGGTTGGCACACACTGATTTTGAACGAAGAGACAGCCTTGGAACAGGATAGCGCCGTTTTTTTGTGTGTGTGTGTGTCATCGCGTCTCCGTTCTTCTCCAGCGCTGTTTCTTCATTCGAAGTCTCAGTCTCCTCCGGGGTTCATTCTTCATATCATGTAAATTGTGTACAAATTGAGGGCCCAGAGTCGATTCCCGCTAGCAAAATGCGCTATGCCGTCGTTACCTTGTGATTTATTGATTGATCGATTGATATACGGGGTCTAACGTCCCAAAACCACCATATGATTATGAGAGACGCCGTAGTGGAGGGCTCAGGAAATTTCGACCACCTGGGGTTCTTCAACGTGCACCCAAATCTGAGCACACGGGCCTACAACGTTTCCGCCTCCATCGGAAATGTAGCCGTCACAGCCGGGATACAAAAGACTGAAGCCACGTTTTGATTAGTTTAGAAATAGGTGCGAAGTTACGGCGACACCAGTAGACGCTTAAATTAAGTTTACTTTAACTGGGGTTTACAGCACAAATGCATAATCTAGCTCTCCGACAGCGTGGAGACGCACTGCGGCGTAGATAACTGAAATACCGGAAGACGCGCATTAAGTAATAAAATAGATGATCGATTAATTCAAGTGGCGGCATCATTGCGGTGTCGGCTTGAAGCGAAGTGTGCCGAACTTCGCTGCGGAATCTCGCAATGGACTGACGCTTCTCAACTTATCTCCTAGCGTAGACATGTTGAGGGTGACATGATTACCACGAAGTCGCATGTGCATGGGCGTGGGCACGGGGGTGGGGGTGGGGGCTAGTCACCTAAGAAAGGGGAAAGGGGCGCTTCAAAAAACATTTGTCCCCCCCCCTCTCCGCCCCCCTCCGAATATCAACTCTGCGCAAAGCTATGCGCACGTGTACTACCTTTTTTTTTTGCGAAAGAATCACGCAGGCTCCAAAGAGCAACGGAAAGTTTGGAAGCCAGACTATATGCGTTGAGAAACATACACAAAGGAAACCCGCCAAAGTTGCGATCGAAATTTAGGTGTTTATGTGAGTTGAATTACAGTCACACGCAACTATTTCGAACTCGTATAAGTTCAACTATTCTTTATATCAAACTGTTTCCTAATACGACGATGCCTTAAGATCGATTCATGGGAAAATTTACCGACTACACCGGACAAAGATAGTTGGAATGTTTCATGTATCGAACATCGGGCAGCCTGAAATGTCCAAAGAGGTTGGATTTTCATCAGAAGAACGTTTTTTCTTACAGACATGGTCTCACCCGTGCGCCTTTGGGAGAGCCAGTGTTGTGATTACGAGTGGGCCGCATAGAACATTATAGGAACTATCATCACTCGCCATTGACATCACTATATCAGAATGTTGAGCTTCTAAAATGCGCGGCTTGAGCGGGTGGGGGGGGGGGGGGGCTGTGAATCGGTCAGATTGTACTCCGATGAACTAATATAACGAAGGCATGTTACTTACGTATAATGTGCTGATCGGTAGATGACCTACTTGAACCTGGGACAGGCAGGCAGGCAGATAAAGTTGAAGGAGTTACAGCCGTAATACTACACGTCGTCACTGTGATTAGACTTTGTACGTCATGAAAAACCGAATTGATGCATATATGCTGCGAAATGTGAGCTTCAAACTCCCGCCAATTGGGCGATTAGTCAAAACGTAACTGTGCCGGGTTGATATTTTACAAGCTGTTCGAATAAACGACTCTACACGTACTACAACTATTTTATATATTTTATACAAACAAATAATATGAGGAAGGCATGAAATGTCCCGTATTCACTCAATATTCGAATTTCGAATTGTTCGAGCATTCACACCCATAGGCACTGCGCAGGGTTCCGCTTCAGCAGAGGTGGGGGGGGGGGGCGAAATTTTGTCTCAGTTCCCCCTGCCCTCCCCCTTAAGTGCACACGCGTATGTTCACACCTGTTTCGAATAATTAAGGATGCTTAACTATTCCAATACCTCTGACAGACAGTAATATGGGAGCTCACCGGTTATTTCAACAGATGAGTCGTCTGTACGAAGAAAGTAAAAAAGGGAAATGTTACTGAGGTGATCGTAACAGGTCAGAAAGCTTTCACTAGTAAGTCAATTGTCAAGAATTTAAACTGCAAAAGAAAAAAGAAAGGAGAAAAAGGTTCCTTAATATGATAGCGGAATGGTGTCTATCGCAGACTTTCACTACGAGAGGACGATAAAACTATACATCAGAGAATAAAACAACAGACCAAGTCTGCTAGACAAAAAAAAAAACAATAATAGCATACGCCAGCACATGAGAACACTAAGAATACACTAAGAATGCAAGTGGAAGAAAAAAAAAACAAACACGTCACATACATAGTACGGGGAGTTGTAAGATATGAAAAAAAAAAAAAAGATATGGGCAATACACGTCGTCGTGAAACAAATAAACAAACAAGCAAGCACAACGAATCAATCACGTGTTTCAAAAATGCCGCGTTAGGGGACGCTTATCGATAAAGACGTAATATACCCTGATGCTCATACGCGCGCGCAGGATTCGCTTTCAGGAGGGAGGGCGAAGGTTCGCTGCAGTTTGTTGCATCCCCCCACCCCCACCTTCTTATTATGTCAATGTACGGGGCTGACTTAACACCCCCCTCCCAAGTTACAGCACCCCCCTCCGCATAATATCTATGTGTGGGGCTGACTTTTTATTTAGTTATTTATTTGCTTACTTACTTATTTATTTATTGCTTTTTATTTCAAATACTCTCAGGGTACAAACGTACATCGAAGAGGGGAGGGCCAAAAGTTAATACATTTTAGCTAATTGATTACAGGTACAAGAGAGAGAAAGAAAAACATAAGAGGAAGAGACAAGGAGGTTAGAACTGGTTTGCTAACCTGTACAGGGGTGGGGAAATAAGGGCCGGGAAGAGAATAGAGATAGAGAGATATAAAATAAATTAGAAAAAAAACACATGCGCACACATTCAGGGAGTTTCAGTCACAGTCGTTTGGACAGGCCGGTTGAACGCAAGAAGCGCAGGAGCGCCTTCACAGCCTTCTTCTGCGAGATAAAGTCCTGTCGGTAGCGCAGGATTCTTTCTTCCGAAAGAGTCTGGTTGTCCAGTTCGTCTAGTGCATTGCAGAGTGACTGTCTCTGCGAGCAGTACTGTGGGCATTCACACAGAGTGTGCCAAGTTGTTTCGTCACTGCCGCAATGGTCGCATGCATTAGTATCGGCCATTCCTATGCGGAACGCGCATACGCATTGGTAAATGCGACACCCAACCATCTGCATCTGCACAGAACAGTATCATCTTGTTGGCGAAGTTCCGGAGGAATTCGAAGACTGAGAGTTAGGTCTACGGCACATAATGGTACATAGGTGAAATGTGGCTCGTTCCGTTGCGACGTGGTGCGCTCGCGAGCAAGCATGCGGAGTTTCCGTGCAGCGTCAGTTCTGGAGAGCGGAATCGATATTTGATCGCTTTCAGTGTGGGCAGAACGGGCAGCCCGATCGGCCCATATAGATAGAAAACATCACGTTGGCTCGTAACGAATGTGAGTGACAATACAAAGGCAAAAGTAGGCGTAATTATCATTGCAGCGATCAAGACACTTAATTGCCGGCCCCCCTCTTAGATGAGTAGAAAGAAAGGGTGCCCGCCCCCCTCTATTTTCCCCCATGCACACACGTGTGCTGAAGCCTCGTCTAATAACAAGTACAGACAAAGTGTTACTGCAGAACTGTTATATAGTCGAGATTTGCCGTACATGTATCGCAGGTATAAGATTATTATTATTAATATCATCATCATCATCATCATCATCGTCGTCGTCGTCGTCGTCGTCGTCGTCGTCGTCGTCGTCGTCGTCGTCGTCGTGAACTGATGCGCACTCCATTCTCGCCTTCTTCTGCTTCGCTCTCAAAATGAGTGCACCGATTTGTCCGGTGTGGGATGTAATAACTTTGATGGCTCAGAGAACGAGTGTGGAGAGATAAAAGAGAAAGCGGAAAAGAGAAATTCTGGGCGAGATTGTGTTCGAGCCCGCGTCCCCACGATCAATAGGCCAGCGCTCGGCTATCCAGGTGCAGCATGGCCTTGTGACCCTCGTGTAGAAGGGGGTTGGAAAGGAAGTTACGATTAGGACGAGAGAAGAGAGGAGGATAGAATAAGTAGAGAAAGGGAGAGAGTGAAAGAAAGATAAAGTTAAAAAAGGAGAAACGAAGCGAAGAAAAACAGAAAAAAGGCAGAAAGACATGCTAAAGATTAAATTCGTTTCAGCTAGGCCGGCTAGCAGTCTTGTTTCAGTTCAGGACCATTTCGTACTCTAAACAGGCAGACAAAGATTACAAAGATTACACACTTTAGGCATCTTCGTAGACTATTCAAAGGCGTTCGACACAATAAATCACATTACGCTGCTAAAGAAATGTGCACACTATGGATTTCGAGGTGTTTTCTTACAACTCATTGAATCATACCTAATGTATCGGCAGCAGGAAGTTGTCGTCGGCAATTGTACCTCCAATTTACTAAAAATTTCAGCGGGTGTACCACAAAGTAGCATATTAGGGCCTCTGCTTTTTTGTATATACATAAATGATATTGTAAAAATTGACACGTCTGTAAAATGTATTATATACGCTGATGATACAACCTTGCTTCTTACTGCTGAAAATTATACAAACTTAATTCATGACGCAAATGAGGTACTGGCGAAGTTGGCCACGTGGACATGCGTTAACTGTTTAAAACTTAACACATCAAAACAAAAGCTGTATATTTCAGGCCGAAAAATAAACAAACCCCTTGTCATGTCCCATTAAAACTTGGCAGTTCAGAACTTGGGATAGTACAGCGTATTAAGTGTCTGGGAATAATTTTCGATCAACACATGTCTTGGAACGCACACACTGAAAAACTATGTGGCACTATATCAAGGATTTCGGGCATATTATCCCGGGTGCGTTTCTCGCTACCTAAGGCAGTTAAACTTCTCATCTATAAATCCCTGTTTTTATCTCACGTCAACTACTGTCATCTGGTTTGGGGTACGACAACTCTAACAAATATCCGCAAACTGCACGTCATACAGAAAAGGGCTGTTCGTGCCGTTGCAAATGCTCCATATCGCAGTCACACCACTCCCATATTTCACAACATGAAGCTGCTACCTCTACCTGAATACTACCGCGCAATGCTTGTGAAACGCTACCAGGCAGGATTAAAAGGCGACAACCTTTTAGGAACCATTGCCAACCTAAACCACCGCAAAGTTCTTTATAACACGCGTTTAAATCACACATGGCTTATCCCGCGCACGCGCACTAACTACGGCAAAAAAATGCTGCGCTTCCTCCTGCCGTTTCACTTGAATGCCATATCGTCTTCCATTTGAGTGACTGTTCTGATTGTAAGTGTAGTAAGCGTATGGGCACATGCCCCATATTTTCTTGCATCGTTACACTCCCTTATTGATATCGTATGTGTAAGGAAATAATTACGGTCATTTCTTTGAGTTTATTACTTTTCAATCTTCATGCTTTATTATGCTTATGCTTTATTATGCTTATGATTATTATACTTTATGCTTTATGCTTGCTCAAATTCTTCATTGTCACTGCAATAAAAGTGTTGCCTATGCTGCCCATTTGTAAGGGGTCGTGGTCCCAGTCAAGCCCTTTAGAGGCTTTTTGACCACGCCCTCAGCATCCCGAATGTTGAAATAAATAAAGTTCAAAGTTCAAAGTTCAAAGTTCAAAGGGCAAGCCACTGTCGGACTGAGCTGCTCACCTGTTCCACTCGTGAATAGGGGCAACCCCTCCATGAGTCCTGAAGAGTGATAAAGAAGGAAGGGAACATTCACGCAAGAAAAGAAATAAATTACGATCGATTTGATGTTAAAAGGTAATGCTTTCATCATTTCGTTTTGTAACCTCAAAACGCCACTATATTCTTAAACGTATACGACCCGGCGGGTGAGGGAGGAGCACCTCTCCCCTCGCCACCAGTGCCGCAAATCCAGGGAAATAATCAGGGGAAACATACATATAGCCATTGCGGCCGTTTAGTTTTTATCAATTCAATGTAGGTGTTAAATCATACTTTGCAATTAAATTGGAAACCGAGCATGGATTCTCGATAGTAAACTGTTCTTGCGACATGGATTCCCTAGTCGCGTGACTGAATTGTTCTATTGCGTCTTCTCTGAAACCGGTCAGGAAGTAGTTGCAATTTCTGTAGTCTCACACGGCTCAAAGGTATTGAACACCGGTACAAAAAAAAATACCAGACATTAAAGAAGTTGAAGCCATTGAGGTATATTTCAAGGGATGTACCCCCCAGCCTACCCTGACCCCCCACCCGCCCCCTTCCAAGATTTACGCCATGGCTCCTCAGAGTCCTCACCCTGCATCGCCGTGCCTGCTGCCTCTGGTCCGAAAGGATGGACGGATAGACAAAACTTGCAGATTAGTGGCCGCCGCAAGGTTTAGCGTTTCCGCCGATTCTCGGGCATGCTGGACGGCCCAAACTTGGTCTTCCAAGTTATAGCGCGAGACCAAAAACGACGACACAGAGACAAGAAGGACACGAAAGACACGAGTTTTCGTGTCCTTCTTGTCTCTGTGTCGTCGTTTTGGTCTCGCGCTATAACTATCGTCATGCCATACTAACTAGCCCAAGCTGCCACACTTGGTCTTCCAAGTTTTGAGCTAGCCAGAGCGTCGCGCCAACGCGTCTCAAGGTGGCCAGATCCGAATAGGCCTAAGCATTTCTTTCAGAAGGTTTGGTAACTTCATCACTACATGTATGGCACGCTGTCTGTTGAAAGCTGCGCAAATAGCCTAAGATTCATTTTAGACGTATTGCAGGAACTCCAGCTTACGTGATATAACGGGCTCCCTGGGTTCGTGCTGGGCGAGTGGATCGCGGTGCATAATTGAAGGCCCTGCTACCATCGGCGTCGATTCTTGCTTCATGGCCCCCGGTTATTCGCAGGTACCCTCTACGGGTGGGGTCGGCCAAAAAAGTATATTAGGGTAGAATAGAGTAGAACATTGAACAGTGGCACGTACCCACGCTGAGGAATTGGCCGAGGACGTGGTAGTTTTAAAAACGAATTCTTAATTATCAGAATGAATGTCGTGTATCAAAAGATGACAAAAATAATAATTAAACGAAATTGCAAATACAGAAAATAGATGAGTAAAAAAAACAGATAGTAACGTGCAGGTGGGTAGTTTGAGGAAAGAATAATTAGGATTAAAAAAGCAATTTAGAAAATAGAAGTATCAGTTGGCTGGGCGATCTAAATCGCTCGGATACTTTCATAAACTTCTCCAAGCCACCAGCAATCTTCCCGTCACAGTGGCGAAGGGACAGATTCCCGAACAAAAGCACATTCGGTACTTTTAGATCTACTCTAAGGACTTGGCAGATGACTTCCCGCTAAGTAGAGAATCTGTCGTATGAAATGAGATAATGTTTTGTTGTCTCATGTACTCCGCAAAATGAACCGTTAGGGGAAGCTGCCAGACCAGCTCTGTGTAAATAAAAATTTAGATATGGAGTCTGACAACGTAGTCTAGTGTTCGCCACTTTAAGTTCTCTTGTTTGACATATTTTACTGTTCCAATACCTTCTACATAGCCTTCATAGATTACGAGAAGGCATTTTATTCAGTAAAGATATGCAGACAGAAGTCATGCAGACACGGCGGAATCACGGCGTCGACGACGCATATATAAACATCCTGGAAGGAATTTACAGTGGATTAACTGCCACCATAGTGCTCCATACATAAAGCGATAAAATACCAATAAAGAAGGGTATTAATGAGAACTGACAGACAATTACGCCAAGGAAAGTATAGTGAATGTTATTAAAATAATTATTAGATATAATTGTGTAAGAAAAGGGGATACGATCTCCTCAATGTTATTTACTGCGTGCTTACAGGAGGTTTTCAGAGGTCTAAAACTGGGAGAGTTATGGATATGAGTTAGTGGAGAGTACCTTAGTAACTTTCGCTTCGCTAATCACACTTCGTTGCGCAGTAACTCAGGAGACGAACTGCAATCGTGATTACTGAATTAGACAAGGAGAGCAGAAAGGTAGGTCTTCAAACGAATCTGCAGAAAACAAAAGTAAGTTACAACAACGTCGGACGAGAACAGCGCTTCGAGATAGGTAGCAGTGCCCTTGAAGTTGTAAAAAGAGTATACGTCTACTTAGGCCAGGTATAGTAAACGCGGAGCTGAACTACGATGTTGTAGTAACTAGACGAATAAGAATGGGGTGGAGCACATTCGGCAAGTATTCTCAAATCATGAATGATAGATTGCCACTATCCCTCAAGAGGAAAGTATATAACAGCGGCATCTTACTGGTACTTACCTACGGAGTAGAAACCTGCAGGATTACAAAGAGGGTTCAACTTAAGTGGCAGACGACGCAGCGAGCAATGAAAAGGAAAACGATAGGTGTGACCTAAAGGGAGAAGAGTAGAGCAGATTAG
The DNA here is from genome assembly GCF_043290135.1 of Rhipicephalus microplus. Lineage (NCBI taxonomy): Eukaryota > Metazoa > Arthropoda > Arachnida > Ixodida > Ixodidae > Rhipicephalus > Rhipicephalus microplus. The sequence goes on from NC_134705.1 coordinate 183,655,083, forward strand.
GAAGTTTTCGGGTATAAAGTGGCAGCAGCAAGCACAGGACCGAGTCAGGCTGGTGATGATGATAGCTGTGTCTGAGGTGCTAAAGTTCTGATGTAGTGGTTAATAATGGAGCTGAAAATCCGTCTAAAATCAGTTTCGCCGTATTCTAGCACATATTTTAAATTTGGATGCCGGCAACACATGAGTAACCGGGCCATTCAAAGGTGGATTAGCTAGCGCATCTGGTCTTTCATTCAGAAATAGGCCCTGATGTCCTGTAAGCCAATTAAGTTAACTCTATCAAAATGATATGTGGAGGAATCGATGACAATAGTACAATAGAGTAGATTCTTGCATCTGTTGTACACGCCCATGCTTGGCCATAAAGAGGGTAATTCTGATATTTTAAATATGTGCTTTCTTTGTGTTTTTAAAGTTTTATTTACTCAGTTCTTCTTAAACACAGGCGTCTCGTGCTTGTGATTTTTTTTATTCTGATATTTTAAATATGTGTTTTCTTTGTGTTTTTTAAAGTTTTATTTACTCAGTTCTTCTTAAACACAGGCGTCTTAAAAAACACAGGGTAGTGTTTCTTATATATAAATTACGTTCTTTTGTATTCCTTCTCACTTTGTTCTTCCATATTATGCCGCATTCTTTCAGTGTTTGCGATTTTACATTATGTCTGGAGTTGAAGTTTGCTGCTAAATTTGTTGATATTTTACTTGCTTGTGTTATGCGTTCTTGTACTTTTTCTGTTTTACTTGCTTGTATTTAATTTCTTTTTTACATCACCACGAGTCGTCGGCCAATCTGCTCAGGGTCAGGAATACCGTCAAGCTGCTTTTTAGCAGCTTTTAATTCCAGTCCCTGCATCTTTTTCACTTTTTAATCTGATTTACATTTTGTTTTGTGCTGACCATTGCCATTGTATGAAAACATTGAATCACTGTACTTTAACATGATTGCTGAAAAAGTTTGCTAAATAAACTGAAGCAGAAACTGAAACTTTCTCGTGCTTGTGATTTTTTTTTTGGTCCGTTTGCGTAGCGCTTTCATTCAAAATACGAAAACAAAAATGAGACACAGAAGTAGAAACCGCGCTTCTTTGTCAGATCTCGTCCTGGTAGTTTGTTAAGCTATTCCACCTTCTTTCTCAAAGAACAAGAAACAAACAAGAAACTTTAATGTAAACATTCTACAGAAGTCTGTCTGGTTGGGTATGAAACTGGGAGATGATTTAGACTCCAAACAAAAGTTTTGAAGAAAACCCGACGTTTCCAAACCGACTTGGTTCCTTCTTTAGGGTTGACTGCGGGGCTACGTACAGCGGCGTCTTCAAAGCACTCGTGGTGTGTATAATGACTCCCCCTCTCTCTCGTTTTGCCGTGAAGCGCAGTCCGTGTGAATACACTGGGGGAAGGGTTCTGAGAGAGCGGTTGATGTTATGAATGGGCTGTCCTCTGTACGTGCCACGACTCGAGTAATAACCTTCTCTTCCAGTTCGGCTCGCTTTCAAAGATGGCCGCCGCTTCGAAATTTATCCGGTCATCCAACGTCTCAGCATGTTCGGCGACTGCGCTGGGCTCTTTGTAGAGCTTCCGCACATCGTTGGCGTGTTGCTTCTGTCGTTCCGGTAGGTTTTTCGTCTTGCCGATATACGACGAGGGGCACTTGGCACACGGAACTTGTAACCTACAGAACCTACAGATCAGTCTATAAGTTAGGTTAGGTTAGGTTACGAAACGTCGGGTTTTTTCGAAACTTTTGGTTGGAGTCTAAATCATCTGCCAAACAATAAACTCGTATCTGCAAGTCACTCGCAAGTTAGAACGTGCCTCCTTCCTACATGGCGACTGTTATAGCGCGAGATCAGAACGACGACAAAGGGACAACTAGAAGACGAACATCCTTCGTCGTCGTTCCGATCTCGCGCTATGACAATCGTCATGGCATACCAACTAGCCCAAACCGCTACGCTTCTTCCTACAGATCCGTCGTTTATGAGCGTCTATAAGTGGCTATTTAATTAGAAGAGAGGAAAGAGAAGACGTTTTATTATGTCTCCCGTATCGGTGACACGGCTAAGCGCCTTGCGGGGAGGTAAAGTCGGCTTAAATGTGGTAGAGAGAGATGTAGAGAGAGATAGTGAGGGGGAGAGTAGACGGGGAAGTAGGAGAGGAGGTCGTCCACCCTGACACGGTCAGGAGGCCGGTGCATCCCGATTAAATATGACGGAGGGGTCCCGCAAACAACGGGAAAGCCCGCAGGGCTTGCAGCGGTGACCGCGCAGGGAAGAGAAAGTCCTCCGCGGATGTCACCGATAGCCCGAGATGTGTAGTTTGTTAAACTATGCCACCTTCTCTCTCAAAAGTGCCAATCAAACAACAAACAAGCTAACAAACAAACAAACAAACTCGCACGTGCATGTCACTGGCAAGCCTTTCTTCCTACGGATCCGTTGTTTCAGCGTTTGACGAACTTCCGGCACAGTTGAGAAGAACCGTGGATAGGCAGCCGATCACCTTGTACTTCCTTTGCAGTCAATTGTCATACTCCCTGGTCTGGACGTACAATGAGCACCATAATGAGGATTACTGGGCTCAGGAACCTCAGCTAGCATGACCAATGCAGTGGGTACCGACTGACTCCGCTATAGGACACGCAGGTGCACCGTGTGCACTCGTCCGTAAGCCGCGTTTTTTTTTCTTGATATTTTGCCGAGTCCCTGGTATTCCACGAACCAGGATATTGCCACGGGCGTCGGCATGGGGGTGCATTTCCGCCTGGGTGTGGATCAGTGGTTACGGTGCCAGGCTGCTGACCCCTAAGGTTGCGGGTTCGATTCCGGTAGCGGCGTTTCACATATCGATGCAGGCGAAATAGTTCTGGTCCGCGTACTGTCCGATGCCAGTGCCCGTTAGAGGACACCACCAGATTGTCGATATTTCAGGAGCTCTCCACTTCTCTCATGACAATGTGGCGGTGCTGGGATGTTAAATCCCAGACACTATAGTATTATTAGGAGGGTTGGCACTGGCCTCTTTTTTTTTTCCACAAGTCACACCAGCTGCTCCCCCCTTTCACCCACCGTGGTGCAACACGGGGTTTGCACCCGGCAAAACATCTCCGTGTCCTGTATGCGTTCTTTGTGTGGTTGTCTGCGCTGTTTCACCAGAATTTTCATGTATAAACAATAGGAGGCGGATACTTCAGATGCAGGTGATAGGCACCGACTACTCGTTTCACTAAACGTGGCCGACTTCACGCTAATCCCTGTCTGACGAGATCAGTTGATTGGTGTGTTCCCACAGCTAATGGCTACGTCTATGATTCATGGCGTTTGATATTCCTGTGCAAGGGTTTAGCAACTGTACTTTTTTCTGGGAGGGGGGGGGGGTGTTCAGTTATGCTTTATGTACATTCGTGTGTGCGTTTGTATGTGCGCGCGTAAATATAAACGTGTAGAATTGAAAAGTTTCGCAGCCCCACCTCCTCCTACCTTGGCTACATCAGTGACCCCGTGATTCCAATGCTGTTTGCATCCATGGAAAACGAAAGCTACGCATCGAGGATATTCTTCTTTTAGGGGCGAAGTTCTTTACAGCAACACCCGTTCGTCCCTCGTAGCCGTTGTAGTATATAACAAGTATAACATTTTGACCTCCAAGGTGGTTCCGGTGAGAGATTTCTTCTGTGCGTTGTTGAACAATAATAAATAGTGCTCAATGTACATGCCAATGGCTGCTAATGGGGAATGAGACACAGGAGCATTCGGCTTTTAGTTAACGCTCACGCTGCGATCCCCATTAGCAGCCATTGGCATGTACATTGAGCACTATCTGACAAGAAAGGGTTGCTACGTTATACTCGCTGGGTGTAACCTCCTTAGTTTTAGAAAGGTTTAGCGAGCGTTGGGCAGCAGTGCCATGAATACAGTGAACTAGTATATACCATGAACTCTCTCCCTGGATTTCGTGCCGACCGGTTGTGCGCCCGCGCGCTCCGCGCGCTCGCGACCTTCGGCGTTCTCGTAGCTCTGGCCGACTGGGCTGGCCCTACGTCATCTCCTGTCGCCGGCTGTCTTCGGTGACAGCGCAGCTCTGACCTACTGGACCTGCTCTACGCCATCTACAGACGCCGACACCATCTCTCGCAAGTGTACCCCGTCCTCGGACTCCAGTGACCGTTTTTCCATCTTTCCTGTCTCTTCTATCCCCTCAGTTTGTTGTTGCTTCTTCTTCCTCTTTCCTATACTTTTACCTCTACCCTTTTATCCCTCCTTACCCCCATCCCTTTGTGAGCTCTGTGGCGGTGTCGCTCACTGAAGCAGACAATAACGGGGCTCACTTTTCTCTTCCTTTCTCTCAAGAACCACTCCGAGGTGGTTAAAGATGGGAAGTAGACACGAAGCGCAAGCCGTAAGAAGGTGTGCGTGTGCCACCTCTCATTTAGTCCTGGGAATGTCCGATGGGTGGCGGTGCATATGAGGAATATAATGATGAAAAGATGCGAGATGGTGGTACTTGGAGTGTTGAATAGATGGACGAACGGACACACAGACAGATGCATGGATGGACGCGTGAACGGACGCAGGGGCGGATGCATGGACGAACGCACACACGGATGGGCGGATGGACGCATGGACGGTCACACAGACAGACGCATGGACGGACGGAAGCAAGAACGAATGGACGGACGAATGCTTCGCCCCACTCTTCATCATTCGCTCCATGGATATGCTGCTAATTATTTTTTTGTTTCGTTTCTCATTTTTTTCTAAGGTAGGTAGGTTAGATGCAAGCATATACAATAACCGCCAAGCTGAGGATTGTGTGGCGATGAACGAGCACATCTTCGTCACGTATACTCGTGTCCCTCTTGTCTCTTTGTCGTCGTTCTGTTGTCGCGCTATAACTGTGGTCATGTCATACCAACTAGCCCGAACTGCCTAAGTACGCCGCGCCCACCGGACAGCTCCCACAATGCGAGCAAAGGCACCGACACAAAACACGCCAGTTCCCGTCGCTGACTTTTCCCCGTAAGGGCTCTCGAGCCCAAACCTCATAAGCGCGAAAATGCACGCGACAGCGACGAGCGATGCGACGTAGATCGTCTTCGCGCGATCAGTCGCTAGCGCAGGCAAACTTCATTCACGCGACGGCTTCGGCGAGCGAATTCCACTGTTGCTGGCATTAGGCCGTCTACTCGCACCAATAAAACCGCGTAGTGAGCAGTATGCAATTTAAAAATAAGTTATTTTGTTGTGTACTGGAACGGAAAGTGTTTATGAATGCCTTGCAGCACTTTTTTTTATATGCACATGCGTAAACATTGCGTTACATCTTGTTGCACATGCGTGACTCGGGCAGGGTCACGTGCACCTACGTAGTCTTCGTCTTTTCCGGTTTTTTCGCTATTGGCTGCTTGAGCCCAGCACCTCCGGGCGATGAGCGACGGTTTCCGAATCTGGAGAACCGAGCGATCGCGCGAAAACGAGCACGCGACACGTCGCGCGAACGCCCTGTTTCATCGCTCATAGCATCGCTCGTCGCTGTCGCGTGCATTTTCGCGCTTATGAGGTTTGCTCTTTACGCTAAATTTTTTTTGCGAATATGCGCCGTCCTGGACGCTTCCACTTCACGTTGCGCGCACGCTTTGAGGATTTCCCGTTCTTATCACGCTGTTGAACCTCTCCTCCCTTCTTTGTCGTCGTTCTGTTCTCGCGCAATAACTATCGCGATGTCACCTTTCGAGCTTCAGGGGTTACTTGGCCGCTCTGGCCAACATCCGCATGTTGGACAGTAAAACGTTTTTTTTTTTTCATTTGAGGGCTCGTGGACCACCCGCCGAAGCGTGGCGCCAATTAAGGTGCCTCTGAGGAACGGCGCCGTCCGGACGTCTGGTATCCCCCCCCCCCCACTCTTTACGATCCGCCCTTGTTTGATGAAGCTCATATTCATTTAGCGAAATAGGAGCGCGGCAACACACAACTAGTAGTAAGCAATTTTATTAGGAAAGCAGAAGGCCCAAATTTTCGGAGCCGTCCACTACGGCGTCTCTCACAATCACATGGTAGTTTATGGACGTAAAACCTCAGTTATTATTATTATTATTATTATTATTATTATTATTATTATTATTATTATTATTATTATTATTATTATTACAACTTCCTTCGTAAGAAAGATAGTTTTCTAATGGATCTAAACTTGACCTGACAAGCGGAACGTCGTAGTTTCCCCGCGGACCACTGACAGAGAAGGCGGAAGACATGCCCATACGGGTCTCCCCGACGTCTCGTCGTCTTTTTCTCTCTCTCTCTCCTTTCTATTATTTCGTTCCCACGCTCATTTCTCCTGCGGCACCGAGACGCGCTTCCTTGCGAACTGCAGTGGACGTCGCCACGTTTCCCTTTCCCAAGCCTGTATAACCACGTGCCCGCAGTGTGGAGGCTTTGTGTGGGACGTCTTTTACAAGCCTTGACATTTTACACCCCTCCATCAACCTACCTATCCTCTTTTACTCCCCTTCCCCCACAAGGCACTGCGCCATGTCACCCAAGGGGCTGACAGAAATTAGGTGCTTTCTTCCTCCTTCTAGAATCACTCAACAGCAATAAACATTCACGAACGCCACAGCAGAGGACATCTATGGCCACAGCTTCGGTGGTTCCGATTATTCAGCCGGCTCGATCGCCACCTTAAGGTCGTCGCTTTGGCCGGTGCGCGAGCGTGTTCATCGGCGGCAGCTTTTTGAAGACGATAGTCTTTCTTGGGGACCTTCGAGGCAAAAATCTTTCTCTGTCTATCTATACATTTGTCTGTTTGTCCATCTTTGACGGTTCCCTAAACGGCACCAAAGTGACCAAACGATGCTCTAAACGGCCAACCCCATCCGCAGTGCCCACCAATATTGCTCAAGGTTCAGCGTTGTGCGATTGTCAATTAAAAAAGCAATTATTGCGTATATCTGAGGCACCATAACAACACGTCAATATTATGTGTGTGTATTTTTTTTTACTAGAAAAGGCATACATAAGTAATTTTAAGGATCGTAGCCATTATAACTCTGCGCTGGCCATGCAACGCTCGCACTAAACGGCAAGTGTTTCCAACGCTTTGCTAAGACGACACGGTGGTGGCACCTACCCGTCGCCTTGCGTTCTACACCTTATCACCGCAGAGACAGGCGCGCACGACGCGCGCCCCGTTTTCCAGATTAACTGCCAGATAGCGCTGATGTCTCACGTGTGACGTGTCTTGATGCACTCGTTCGCCTCTGCTGCTGCACGCTCGAGGCACTCTAACGCAGCGCCTCCAGAATACCATTCACCAATTTTCTTGCGCAGAACATCAAATAAACCTTTTGTTCAATCTCTCCAGACGCAAGACTGTCGTCTTTCGACGACACTTGCAGTGTAACATGCAGATACGGGGTTCATTTTTTTTTTTGAGACTTTCTCCACAATCGAGGAGCACCCGATTCCCGGCTGCCGTCGTCTGCACGTCGCGTCGCTTTTGAAACTTGCCTGCCGACGGGCGAGCTCTGCCCAACAAAGGTGGCTGAGCGGGAAGCTGAGTGTAGTTAACATACCAGCGCGAAAGCGTTGGATACAGATACAAAGAGAAGGACAGGGGACGAGACTCTTTACAGGACACACTGCTAGCACGTGCAGCTGGGGAAAAAGACAAACATACAAAATCGGGTGGAGAAGAGAAAGGTCGGAGCCGAGTGCAGACACTTGACGGTTTGGAAAACTGAACGCGAATTCAATCCGCGAAGCGCCAACCGTTAAGACGAGGGCAAATTCAGGTGATTCGGAAACACTCGAGCAAACCATCTGCGCCTGTCCGGTTTCCACGTCTTAATTAGGCTTTCAGCGAAATCCGTGGATGGCATTCCCTTCCCTGCGTGGTGCCGTTGTCAGATATATCTCGTCTACTCACTCTCTCCCTATTCTCTTTGAGCCACTCCCCCCCCCCCCCCCAAAAAAAAAAGGCGTTCAGTCTTGCTCCCGGTATAAGGGAGACAGAAAGAAGCGCTTTTCCTCCTTTCCTCTCCTCCTCACCTAATTAATGGCCACTTATATATTTATGTAATTCATATGCCTGTTCTTCCACACGTGAGCATTGTGAGTGACCAGTTTCCCTCGGGAATCTAAGCCGCGATAAGCGCCGACATTGGCTAACATTTTTCCCTGACGAACGCAAAAACTACTTCTTTTGTGTATGCAGACCGTGTTTATTCTCCTAATGGGGGAAATCATCTGGTTTGACCATGTTTGCTCTTCAAACGGGGGTCGAAGGGGGGCGTGCAGGTGAAATTATTGTATAGCCCCCCCCCCCTCTCCCTATGGCGCCTCCCCTGGTTTTGGGTATGAATCCTCACACAAGATTGGGTCCTCTGGTCATGGGTACGCAACCACTTGTTGTCCACCCTGTACAGTTTTACAGCTATTGAAACTAGTTAGCAAGCCTGTCGTAACTGAACGACACATAAGATGTTTACACTATATGCCTAGCCTTTGCGGATGAGAAAAACATAAGAAACAAGAATTATAATCGCACATATGGTGTACATAAACGTTGAATGGCGCAAGGGGGTGCTCGCTGTACAGAATAAGAACCGAATATGCTGTTCGCTATCGTCATTGCTGGCGTGCATAAAATAATTTTGCTCCGTCTTTTTTTTAAATCGGCTTATTATAACATAAAAGCTCAAATCCCCGACAAAAGTTTTTGTTCACCTCAGACTTTTCACGTTGTCATTGCAGAAAACAGCCATGGCAAACAATTGATCTTTCTTAGTAAAACCAGGAACACATGGATGCTTGCACAACAATATATGTGCGTACTCGATTTACCATTTTCAGCGCTGCATAATCTTCCTCAGCGCATTGTTGCTTTTCATTATCACCCCCCCCCCATTATCATAGTTTGAGTACGCAGTACTCGTAATCGTTAACCCCTTTCTCTAAACACATTTGATTTCTGCACTACACGGGACGGCTTTCTGCTCTCCCATAGTTTAGTACATCGTGCTCTAAATCGTTAACAACTTTTTCTAAACACATTCTAAACCATGAGGCATCGTCAGGTCGTGTGAGCATAGAGAAACCTTTTTTTTTTATTTCTCTATGGTGTGAGGCCCACGAGGCGGCTTAGAGCTCTCCCGCAGTAGAGTACCTCGTACTCTACAGCGTTACCCATTATGTCTAAATAAGAAGTACTAAGTACTCGTAATCATTAGCCAGTTTGAAATGCGAAGAATTTTTAGCGAACTTCGGTGACTTTGAGCGTATCTATCTATCTATCTATCTATCTATCTATCTATCTATCTATCTATCTATCTATCTATCTATCTATCTATCTATCTATCTATCTATCTATCTATCTATCTATCTATCTATCTATCTATCTATCTATCTATCTATCTATCTATCTATCTATCTATCTATCTATCTATCTATCTATCTATCTATCTATCTATCTATCTATCTATCTATCTATCTATCTATCTATCTATCTATCTATCTATCTATCTATCTATCTATCTATCTATCTATCTATCTATCTATCTATCTATCTATCTATCTATCTAGCTGCTTACGACATTTAGCTCTCGTGGCCGTTTCGATAATGGTATCGATACCAAACATGGTATGGTATAACATGACTGTATGAAGAACATATTTAATTAGCCATAACATGAAAATCAGGACATGTATGTCATAAATGTCGTGATTTACATTTCATGGTCCTGCAGCTCTTGTGGTGATTTTGTTCACACGACATGTTGCAAAACTGGTGTGGTATGACATGATTTCATGGTAAACACAAGCGACAGACCCTAACATGAAAATCATGACATGCGGGTCATTTAACAATATGTATGCATGCCACGCTCATGATGCGCTCGCGGCCGTTTCGCTAGCGTCATATATACGAAATTTGGTATTACGTACGTGAATGGATGATGAAAGTATGTGACTGGTGCAAACATGATAATCATGAGATGCCTGTCATGTAACAACATGACTACATGCCACGCTCATGATGCGCTGGCGGTTGTCTCACTAGCTTCACTTACACCGAATTCGGTATTACGAGACGTGAAGGGATGACGAAGGTATGATACTGGTGCAAACATGATAAACATGAGATGCGTGTCATGTGACAACATGACTACATGCTAATGCGCTCGCGGCCGTTTCGCTTGCTTCACATGTACCAAACTTGGTATTCCGCGACACGAACGGACGACATAGGTAAACGACACATCCAAACAAGATAATCACGACATGCGTGTCATGTAACATGACTCCATGCCACACTCATGATGCGCTCACGGCCGTTTCGCTAGCTTCACGTATGCCAAATTTGGTATTACGTGATGTCAATGGATGACGAAGGTATGTGACTGTTGCAAACATGATAATCATGAGATGAGCGTCATGTGAGAACATGACTACATGCCGCAGTCAGGCGCCAATCTATTTTGACGTGGCGCGGTGCGCGTGCTAGCCAGCGTTGATTTCGTTGCGTCACGCCGGCGTTGCCACGCCAATCAATCAATCAATCAATCAATCAATCAATCAATCAATCAGTTTATTATCATGTCATAAAAGGATGTTACAGGGAGTAAAATATACAGAAAACGGGTGCCAGGCACCCGTCCTATCATATTGTCGCAGGGGCGCGCAGCGCTGCGTTGCTTTGACGCATGCGCGTTTCAGCGTGTCCGGCGTCCCTCCGTCACGAAAAGAGGGAGGCGCAGTGTTGTCTGGGTAACGCATCGGCACGAAACGGAACATGTCACATTTCGCGCCGGTTTCCGTCGCGCCCCGCCGAAGGACGCTGCAGGGTCGCGCCGGTCGCGCCTGGCGTCATACTATAGAGTGCTCGCGTTTTGCTAACGTAGCGTCGCTGTGCTCAGCGTGCGCGGGCGTCAACGCTACGTTGGAGTATAAGGGAGATTTGGGACGCGCGCGGAGGTGAGCGGTCGCATGTGACTTTGGCTCCTGCAAATTTTCCTCTTGTGGCTAACTGATCACTCCAAACGCCCCGAATACTTGACTGGACCTATATGTGAGTGTTACCGACGCTTCCTGTGATACTTTTTCAATACTAAGACGTTTTTTACGCAAGCCGCAGCCCTTTTAGGGCTGTCGGCTAGCAGTATCGCTGCTAGGCCTACCTCTCCCTAGCATGAGCGCTGGAACAGGGCGCGACGCAGCCGGCGTCGATGGTGCGCGTTCCTGGCGCGCGATCCACGAGAGCCTCTCAAGACAACGCCAGCATCCTTCGTCACCACCAAGCCATGCAGTGGCTCAGGAGCGCCAATCAAGAGCAGCACCGAAGCCCCCACCACTGCCGCGCAGTGATTACAAAATCATATTAAGAGTCCGTGGAGGTTTAAACTGTGCTGTGATACATCCATGCGTCCTCAGACAAATAATCCTCAAGGCGGCGGGTCTCCCAATCTCTGACCGCACCAGTTCTGACCAAATACGCGTCAACTCCATCAACCATACCGTTCTGATTAGCACACCAGACCTGGATCGTGCCGACCTCTACCATGGCATACGGCTCTTGAACTTCAACGGCACCCCTCACGAAGTCGCCACCCATGTCGCTGATCCCGTCGATACCTGCAGAGGAACCGTTCTCCTGCCTTCCGATTACTCGGAAGACGAAATCATCTCGACCCTCCGCCGATGCAACCCAAAGCTGACTATCGGAGGTGCACGACGCCTGGGCAGCACTGAAACCATTCTAATCATATTCCAAGGCAAAATCGTTCCTTACTACGTCCATTACGACGGCTGTGCACTTCGATGTCGTCCCTTCAGGCAAAAGGTTGAAGCCTGCACACGGTGCCGTCAGATTGGTCATCGCCAAGACGTCTGCACCAACACCAGTGACACACTTTGTCCCAAATGTGGACTTAAAGATGCACCTATGGACCACGAGTGTGACCATGTTTGTGTTGTGTGCAATGGAAACCATGAAACAGGTTCATCGCTGTGTAGACAACGATTTAAGCCGCGCCCTACACGGTCCACGGAAAAGCAAGACCCACCCATCCACCGATCTCCTAGTCGCGAACAAACTCACGGTTCAAGCCAGCGGAAAAGTCGAAGCAAAAGCAAGGAACGCGGGCGGAAAAGTCGAAGCAAAAGCAAGGAACGCGGGCGACGCTCCAGTGCCAGCAAAAGTAAAGATCGCGGTCGTCGCTCCGATTCAACGACGCAAGACGACGCCTGGCCAGGCCTATCACCAAGCCCTGCTCTCAACAACTCTTCGGTCAACTCACACCAGGTAGGCTGGGCTAAGTCAGCCTCTTCTAGCTGCTCCTCAAATCACACCAGTAACAACGACTCCACCCTCTTTAAAGAAAATGCAACCCTATAAGCTGAAATTCAGAGGCTTAAATTACAACTCGAGTCTTTTCACTTATCCGCTACTACCACTCAAATTGATTCTCGTCCTCCTTCCGCATCAACCACCCAAGCCCCTCCCTCTCATTCCGCCTCTTCCATGTGCCATTCATCAGCCCCACCTGAACCCTCTGCACATTTGCCCATGGACACTAGCCCCTGTGCTCAACGCGAACCACTTCTCCCTCCCCCCAGCAAACGTAAAACTCCGAGCACTCCACGATCAGAAGAATCCCTGGAGGAGACAGTTTTAAATTATAATGACAGAATAACCGCATTAGAAACTAAATTTCATAATATACTCACCGCAGTTGAAAAACTCAGTGCAGATTACGCAGCCAAACATGAAGCACTCGCCAAATTTATGGACCTTGTGCAAGCTCATATCCAACAAACTACAAGTTGGATAGCTGAAGTTAGTGCCAATAATCCTAGCATAGCACCACTTTCCACCTCAGCACCAGCTTCGCTTAACAATGGCCAATAACCCGACTCGCTCCGAGCTTCAGGTTTGGCAATGGAACTGTAGGGGGTTCCGAAAAAAGAAAGCACATCTGCAACAGTTCCTTGCCTCCCGTTCTAATCTACCCGAAGTCATTGCCCTCCAAGAAACTCACGGGCCAGTCAGCTTCCCAGGTTATAATGTCCACCAAACTAAAAAGCTGTCCCGGCCTGATACGGCAATTCTTACTCAAAAACACCTCACTGCAAATCACTCCCACTTCGACGGCGTCGATATAGAGCATGATTTTTTGGAGATTATTCCTCATAAGAATAACACATCTGCTCTTTACCTTCTGAATGTCTACAGCCGCCCTCGAGACAAACATCACCGCTTTGACTCCCTTTTTACTCAAGCCATTTCCGCTGCCAAAGACCATCCCCTTTTAATTCTTGGTGATTTCAATGCACCCAACCCGTTGTGGGGTCACACTGTTTCTACTCCTAAGGGCAGAGCCCTGTGGATACACATACAAGACCACAGACTCACGCTACATAATGACGTCGATGCACCAACCAGGCTAGGAAACAGCGTATCGAGAGATACCTCTCCCGATCTTACCCTTACACGCAGAATTCAGCACGTTACATGGAGCAACTTGCAAGTTAATCTCGGTAGTGATCACTACATCATTACTACTACAGTACATTTCAAGCACAAACCCTTCGCACCTAAGCCAATCAGTCACACCAATTGGGACAAATTTCGAGAGGCCCGCCAGATATCAGCTCCCAGAAACATCCAAGACATCTCAGAATGGGTGAAGCAACTTCACTCAGATGCTGGGGTGCATACTACAACTCTGCCCCCCGAAACCCCCCTCACCACGGTTGATGCCAAGCTTTTACATATGTGGGAAGCCAAACAGTCTCTCTTGAAGAGATGGAAAAAAGGACGGCACAACCGAAAGCTAAAACTCCGAATAGCCAAGCTTGACCTGCAGATCCAGGAGTACGCCACACAACTGGCCTGCCAGCAATGGGGCCAGGTGTGTGACAGCATGCAAGGAAACCTTGACAGCAAACGCACATGGCAACTACTGCGCCACCTCTTAGACCCTACCACATCACGCACACATCAAAACCAGAGCATAAAGAAACTTGTATATGCTCACAAAAACGATCTAAACGGACTCTTCGACGACCTCCGCGATAAACATCTGCCTCCTGCTCAGAAGTATAACACACCAAAGTACACTGGAAAGCCCAACGAGTTATTGAGCGCCGCTATCACGGAAGCAGAGGTTCGGCATGCTATGGCCACTCTGCGCACAACGTCAGCACCAGGCCCAGACCACATTAACAACAAAGTACTTCGCAATCTGGACGACAACTCCGTCACGGCAATCACAGATTATTTCAATCACTGCTTTGACACTGGCACCCTTCCAAGTTCCTGGAAGGATGCCAGGGTAATTTTCATTCCAAAGCAAAACAAACCAGTGAACACTTCCAATCTCAGGCCTATTTCACTAACTTCTTGTCTTGGTAAAACGCTTGAACACGTTATACTCAACCGTCTGAATAAATACATGGAAGACAACAATGTTTATCCACCAGAAATGGTGGGTTTTCGAAAATCTCTGTCATGTCAAGATGTCATGCTTCGACTGAAGCATGATATCATTACACCCAACAGCAGCCTAGATACGCAAGCAATCTTGAGTCTGGACATCCATGGAGCTTTCAACAACGTTGCTCATTCCGCCATCCTCCGCGAGCTTAATCTCATAGGGGTTGGCGCAAAGACATATAACTATATAGCTACCTTTTTAGCCAACCGTACCGCAACCATACACATAGGCGCAGATCAATCTCAGTCTTACGCTTTGGGAAGTTACGGCACGCCCCAAGGGTCTGTGCTGTCACCGTTTCTTTTTAATGTCTCTATGATGCCGTTGGCGCAAGCATTGAGATCTATCCCTGACCTCAAGTTTTCACTCTACGCCGACGACATCACTCTTTGGATGACTGGCGGCTCCGATGGAGAGATTCAAGACACCCTGCAGGCTGCGGCAAATACGGTTGTGGCACTTACAGGGTCTATGAATCTTTCATGTTCCCCACAGAAATCTCAGCTACTTCTCCTACCATCTCACAGAGGGGGCGAAAAACACATATCCAATATACAGGTAATTCTAGATGACGTACCAGTTACTCGAGTGGATAGGATCCGCGTGCTCGGTTTACACATTCAAAGCAATCGGCTCAACACATACACACTAAAGACACTTCACACCACCGTTGATCATACCTTGCGACTTTTGGGTCGGGTCAGTAATAAACATGGCGGACTAAAGGAGGCCGAACTCCTCCGCTTGGTCCAAGCCTTCGTTATCAGTAAAATAACTTTTACAACGCCTTACCTACACTTTCTTAAATCAGAATCCGACCAGATAGACATCCTTTTACGCAAAGCGTATAAGTTCGCTTTAGGGGTGCCTATACGGACCTCCACTGAAAGGCTTATGCGTACTGGCACCTTCAACACCCTTGCTGAACTAGGAGAAGCCCATATTGCATCTCAGTATAACAGACTTTCTAACACCGTGACAGGCCGACACATTCTACAAACCCTTTCTGTCACTCCGGCATCCATCACTAAGGTCAAGTACACCATTCCACACCACATACACGAGAACCTATACATTCCACCACTTCCAAAAAACATGCACCCTGAGCACCAGAAACAGCGCAGGATGCAGCGCGCGAGGGCCCTCAAAAAACAATTCTCCTCCTCCAATGATGTGCTCTATGTTGACGCCGCCGATTACGGAAACAGGCATCATTATGCAATATCGGTAATCAACTCTCACGGCCAGGTCGCTGCGGCCGCCTCCGTTCTTGCTTCTTCTTCGGAGGAAGCGGAAGAGGCGGCCATAGCCCTGGCCCTGACAATACCTAGTTCATCCGTTATAATCAGTGACTCCAAAACAGCTATATATAATTTCGGAGCGGGCAGGGTTTCTAAGCCAGCCCTTTCCCTACTTTTGCATCATCCCCTTGATCGACTTGTAGCACTAATCTGGACTCCCGCGCATGCGGGCCTTGCCGGAAACGAGGCGGCTCATGCGAGTGCCCGAGGATTCACAGTCCGGGCACACGCATCCGATGTGTCGCAATTCGCTACGAATGAGGCGCCATTTACAGCGCGGGATCGCCTTATTTCATTCCACGATATTTGCACACACTACCGTTTAGAGCGATTAACCTTCCCGCCACTCACGCGCAAATCTTCACGCAGGTGCGAAATTCTGTGGCGACAGCTGCAGACTCGCACCTTTCTTTCGCCTTACCTCCTACACCGCATTCATCCATCCTGTTATCCTTCCCCCTCATGTAAATTTTGTGCCTCCTCCACAGCAGACTTGAACCACATCATGTGGCGCTGCCCTAAGCACCCTCTTCCCCCATTCCTGAAACGCCTAATTTCTAGTGAGGAGCAGTGGGAGGCTGCCTTGCGCAGCTCGAGGCCCGCTATCCAGGAGGCCATCCTGGAGTGGGCTGAGAGGGTAGAGGAGGACTACTTCAAGTAGTTCATCCCCACCACACCCTTTCCTGTTGCCCCCTTCCCTTTAACAAGGGATAAATAAAGTTGTTCATTCATTCATTCATTCATTGGAGTATAATGGGCACTTCATGATGCGCTCGCGGCCGTTTTGCTAGCTCCACATACACCAAATTTGGTATCACGTGACGTCAATGGATGACGAAATATACGATTGGTGCAAACATGATAATCCTCACACGCGTGTCATGTAAGAACATGACAACATACTACGCTCATAGCGTGCTCGCGGGCGTTTCGCTAACTCCACATTTACTAAATTTGGTATCACGTTACGTGAATAGATGTAAAAGGTAAACGACACATCTTGATATGATAATCATAACACGGAAGTCATGTACGGCATCATTTACCTGCACATCGTAAGGTTGTGCTGATGTTGAAGTGACATATAAAACTTCCTCATTCGTGCTTCGCATATCATCGATTCACAGTGTACGTGGGATCTGTCAATTTTTTTTCCAAGCACACCCGAAGTGATGTTACAAGTATACAATGAACTTCTCTGTTTTAACATTTTGAATTGGGACAGCTTATAAGTCTCCCATAGAGTTCGCTTAGTGCTTTATAGCACTAAGTGCTTTATAGCGTTGACAATTTTTTTTCCCAAGCGCTTGTACATGTACAATTGTGTAAATGTAGATGTATTCCAGAACTCTGATTCTTCACGCATAATTTATGCTCTGTACATACCGTAAATAATTTTTCTTTCTACACAGCACCGTAAATCTTTCATTTGTTCTAAACGACGTGCAGCGAAAGCTGACTGCTTTTCCATAGTTGATAATTAACACCCCGCAAGGACCCTTCTGAGGACCCTGCAGTAGTCTGGATCACGACGCTCCCCTATTGGGGAAATGGGGACAAGCCAAGTTTGGCTTGGCATGCCTCAAAAACTAATTTAATTATAATTAACCAAGTTTAAAGCCAAAGTCAGTTAGCTCACATTCAGTAAGAGAAAGTTCGCTTGCGCACCCCCGTGTTGCATTCAAGGCTAACTAAGATTAACGCTACTCGGGTGCATGCAAGCGAACCTTCGGTATTTCTTTCCGATTGTCAGCTAAAATGTTTATGAATGCTACTTTGTGACGAAGGCGTATTCACTCTATAGAAGACATTGCATGCAAGCACGGACACCACAAGAAACTCAGGGCATCTCGCACGCCTTCTTGAGTCCTTGTTAGTGCCGCATACAGCCAGCAAACTGTACATTCAAGTTTCGTCTGATTTCCTGGTTATAACCGGCATTTAACAAGGACCTTATTAGGAGTACGGTGTCATTGATTGCGCGCCCTGCCTTTTAGAACAAATACCCACCAACTAGCTCACCTCTCAGGCTTACTTGAAGGTGTATTGTTGTCCGAGGAACTTGTTTCATCTGATGTTCACTGTATACGGCGTCGTTCAACGATTGAACGTTCAGATGTGAGTGTGCGCTCATTCATTGTTTCTTAGTCTTTTGTCCGTGTTTACAAGTGCAGTTAATAGGCCTTCGAAATGAATGTGAACCAACTATCCCGACATGGTGCTCGTACCCACTAGCCAACCAGCACCCACAGGAGCCAACTCGCAACTTACACTCCGTGCAATATAAGTGGTGGCCCTAGTTCGCAGTGCTCGTGTGGCCAAAAAGAGATGGATGGACCACCTCCTTCTTGACTATTCTGTTTGCACCTGTTCATCCCTCGAAACGCTCCGCCCGTCGTCGTTGTTGTTGTTTTCCTGTGCAAATAGATCGTACACAAAGGACGGGATTGGCTGATTATAAGGTGAATTTGCCAGATACTTTCAGCATTGCGTCATTTCTAAAAAACTTTTGTTATTTAATTCTGATTTGAAATGCCTATTGCAAATTTGCAGAAAAAAAGAAAAAAAACTGTGAAACCGTATTTCAGCAAGGAAACCGTTTAGTCGCAGTGATGTATTCCTGAACGGCGAATAAAACACCCCTGTGGCTGAAACCCAATGTAGAGGCTCCATATTAAAGACAATCAGGTTGTGATAATTGGCAAGTCCAGTGAAGAGGTGGTGCTAGTACGCTTTGCCCGAATAAATCGAAGCAGCGGCAATGTAATAAAGAATGACTGATCGTTTCGTCTTCATTACAGTAAATGTCCGTCGCTGGCACGAACTGTCGGCAGATTGCCTCATCTTTTACAAAACTCTCGTGCACATTCACATGACACGGCCGCAAAGATTTATTCGAATTTCACTTGATGGCGGAACGCAGCGAATGAAATGTTCGAAACCGTAAGCTTGTTCACAGCTATACTCGGAGCCAAGTAGCCCGACATGTCAAGTCACAGGCACCGACGCCGCAGAAGCAAACTGGAAACTCCTTCCGTGCAGGCGAAGAACGTCTCCCTTGTTCGCTTGTACGTTTTTGGCGACTCGTGCGGAGATATGCACTGCCCATATCTTGGACGCAATGCCGAAGATGCTCAACCTTCTTCCGTGTGTAACACACATATTTTTATTAATATTATACGTTTACAATACACGGCAGGCCTGAAGGTAGAGCACATGCAGGAGGGTCATCAGGGGTTAATCACAAGCAGTTATAAGGCCGGAAAATTCGCAATTCATAATCAAAATAAATATAAGAGCATGTGTACACGTACATATAAATATATACAGTTATACATAATACATAAACGCGTACCTGTAGTGCATAATACAGTAATACCGCTATTATTACGCTAATAGATCGGTGCAAGCGGTTGGGATTACAATTATACAAAAATTTCCTTATTAAGAGACCAATAGAGGTAGGTGTTAACATATGAGTTGATTAATATGCGGGGTTCGACGTCCTAAAACCACCATATGATTATGAGAGACGCAGTACTGGAGAGCTCCGGAAATTTCGACCGCCTGGGGTTCTTTGACGTGCACCCAAATCTGAACACACGGGCCTACAACATTTCCGCCTCCATCGTAAATTCAGCCGCCGCAGCCGGGACGAAACTTATGAGTTGAATGAGTGAATGTTTTTGTAGTAAATTTATTGGCACAGCGTGCAAGTCTATATACCTGCTTGCTTGCTTGCCGTTGGCATCGACAAGTTTTTTTTGGGGAAGTGGGGGGGGGGGGTGCAAATCCGTCTTACATCGCTGCTGGAGGAAGCGCAGAGCTATGACACCCTCCACTTGGTTATAGGTATACAGCAACTTGTTGCCCTCCATCCTGTACAGTTTTACTAACGATTGAAACTTGCTCGAACGTGACATGGCATGTTTTCGCTAATCCACACCTCTGAGGAACATAAAAACAAAAGAAACAAGAAATGATATTCATTTACATGGCTCACATGCACGTTGATTGGCGGAACGGCGACTTCATTCTACAGGATTAGAACCTAATATGCCGCTCGCCATCGAAATCACGCATGAATTGATTTGGCTCAGTTCTTTTTCTTGTTTGGCTTATTACAAAATATAAGCTCGAATTATTGACCCGTTTGTTTTGCCTGAAAGGTTTCGCGTTGTTACCCAGAAATCCGCCGCGGCATTGAATTGACCTTTCCTAACGAAACCAGGAACACAAGGATGCTTGCGTACTCAATTTTTTCTTATCTCTCCTATTCCCTCGATATGAAGTCGCGCTCGCTCCCTGGCATACTGTTTCTCTCTTCGGGACGGCTTTCAGCTCTCCCATAATAGAGTACGAAGTACTCTAAATCGTTAACAACTTTTTCTAAACACACTGTTTCTCTCTCTCTCTCTACACCTTTATTCCTATATCCTTTAATCCCTCCTCACCCCCATCTCCTGTGAGCTACTGTTGAGGTGTCGCTCCCTGAAGCAGACAGTTACGGGACTCACTTTTCTCTTCCTTTCTTTCTTAGAACCACTTAGTAGAACTCGCGTGCCGCATTCAGTTCTAGCAGTGTTGATCGACTAGACACGGCGTGATTTTTGCCGCCATGACCTCACCAGGTGTGAGGCCCGCGGGACGGCTTCATGCTCTCCCATAGTAGAGTACCTTGTGCTCTAAATCGTAAGCAACTTTTTCGTAAGCAACAAGAAGGACACGAAGCGCACGAGTGCTCGTGTCCTTCTTGTCTCTGTGTCCTGGTTCTGTTCTCGCGATGTAACTATCGTCACGTCATACCAACTATCCCAAGCTACCACACTTCCAAGGTACGAGTTGGCCATGTTCCAGATGCGACAAGTAGTAAACTATTATAACTGATTCTTCATCAGTTACAAAACCTTGTTTTTGGTGTTAAGTTTTCCTCATTGTACCTTCATTTGCAATCTTTGTTACTGATGTGTTCCGGAGAAGCGGTGTTGCTAGAAAATGTTTTCAGGGATTTAGGGGTGGGTGCTTGCGTGCGTGTATGTACGCACGTGTACACGAAATCTAAAGAATTCAGGATAAAAAGGGTTGAGCCCTCCAGCTCCTCCCCGCCGTCTACGTCAATGTTCTGAAAATTAGCTCATGCTTTATTTGTCTCGGTGTTTTATTTCGAGCCACAAGCTCCGTAATTTATGATGATAGTTATAGCGCGAGAACAGAACGAGCACACAGAGACAAGGAGGACACAAAGGACATTCTTGTCTCTGAGCGTTTGTTCTGTTCTCGCGCTATAACTATCATAATGTCATACCAACTAGCCCAAGCTGCCACCCTTCTCTGTAATTCGCTTCATTATGGGTGAAACCTGCCGAATAAAATTTTACGTTGTTAGTGCAAGCACACTGTGGTGTTGTCTCATGTATTCCGTCGCGCTTCTCGGTTCGATGCAGGCAAGAACGCCCCAGGTTTTCCTGGCACAGTCTGTGCGTAGATTCACACAACGAAGAGGGAATCGTTCGAGCGGTCTGTTTCTTCGTTAAATGCTAGCAAAATCAAACCACCAGGTTTCAATTGGTAGGCATATCTAGCACAAACTTGCCGTAGACTTTTTTTTTGTTACTTTAACCGTGCACAGCGAAAAATAAACAAACAGCAAAAATAGAGGAATGCTTCTTTCTGTCTCCTAACTTGGAGCCCGTACATGGTACAACCGCTTCCCCTCCGCAGAAAATAAACAAACGAATCATACAACAAACACAAAGTAAGGCTCATTTTCTATTTTTTCCCTTGTAACTGAGAGCCCCTACAAGGCACAATGCCTTCCCCGACCCTGCCTTGCCCAAAGAATTGAATGCAGGTGCGCGCGTCGCATCCGTCGTCTAAGCTTCGGAGCGTTAAATTCCCAAAACCATCGTTGCTATGCTCTTCAAGCCCAAACTGACCAAGAGGATGGGGGACAGACGCAGACGGAGACATAGGGAGAGAGATAGAGAGAGAGAGAGATATCCCCATCATTCGTTGATACACTCGCAGTTCGCTGCCCAGCTGAAAGTCTTGCCCTCTCCTTCCCAACCCCCCTCTAATCTCACTAACTCCCCCCCGTACCGCTGTGCGTGTGCAGCTACAGCGCACTGCAGCGGACGCGAATTGTCTTCCCTTGCGGCTAGCTTGACATCACTTGACTGCTCGACCGGCCACAGACGCGAGTCTACGGGGTGCAATTTGTAAGGCATGCAGCAATGGAGAGTGTAGCTAGAACCGAGCGAGATGGGTTTGACTCCCGCGACACCGCTGGTATACAATACATGGTGAATGCAGAGGAAGATGGAAATAAGACGCTAATTGCTGCAATTGAGCAGGGAGGCATGCGTAAACACTTTGGGGTGGAGTCGGGGGGGGGGGGGGTCGAAGGAAAGGATAAAGGATAAGGAAAGAAGGGATGATCGGCCAGGGCAGAAGGCATGGAAGGCAATCCCGCGACCATAACTGTCTCTTTCTTTCTGTGCTCTTTCGTGCCCTTTCCCCCCAAAGGTTCCCTCTCGCAACATCGAAAAGAGGGACTTGTGACTTTTTTTGTGTGTTCTGGTGAGCGAGGGTAGCGCAATCCGTCTCTCTCTTGAAGTCTGTGACAGCGCTGATTAGCGCAAGCATGCTTTCTTTCCTCCTCTACGTCACAAAGGGGGCGGAGCATTTTGGTTCCTAGAACGGTGGATGCACGTCACCATAGCTTATATAAGCGCGCTACCTTCCGTGCGGAACTCGCAGTCAGGAACTAGCACGAATTCGGTAAGTCATTCTGCTCAGACTTTCGTCCTTCCAGTAACTATTGGTGGCAACCTTCACAGGCCCACATTTTGATTTCGCCTTATTTGTCCGGTGACCCAATTGCTGGAAGAGATAAAGTAATAACTATTTTTTTTGCACGGCTCACTGCGCCGTTCTGCGGACATAGATGCATTTATTAAATAATCTCGCGTACGCTCTAATGAAAGGAACCAGTTTTCCCGCGAGATTATGAAGTAGTCTGCCGTTACGCTCACGGTTCACTTGCGGTTTGGCGTTGGATGTCACATGAATTCTCAACGTTCTTGCATTCGTCGCTGCGTTGCAGGTCTCTGACAAACTACACCATGAAGCTGGCCACAGTTGTTCTCGGTCTGCTCTTCAGCAGCTACGTGGCGTCGGCCACCATGTCGGCAAGCACTCTGTTTGGCTGGCTACCCAGCCTGTTTCCCTTGACCAATGTCTTTCCCTTAAACCTGCTGCCGTTCCCCCTGGCGCTGCCCCTGGCCATGGTGGGACCTCTGCCGTGGGTGCTGCCACTAGCTGTCGGTATTAAGGGCGCCACGCTGCTGGGATTGGGCTTCGCCACCGGAGGTGTCGCCGGTGTAGGCCTCGCTGGACTCGGTGCTATTGGTCTCAAGGTGAGGAGGCGACCTCACCGTGTCGTCTTGAGGTGCTGCATCTTCGTGAGAACGCGACTTCGCTGCATTGTTGCATTGCCCTTAACCACGCAGGAAGGAGAATAACGTTTGTGAGCGTAACACTGGTCGTTTCGACATAACCTAGGAAGACTACTGGATGTACTGTTGCTGTATATGTTCGCACTCAAGAAGCGCGCAAGACTCATTGCGCTATAGCTGTCCCGACTAGTGTGTGCAGTTAGGCAGTTGTGCAGAGAAAGCTCTGTGGTTGCATATGTGGGCCTTCTGTGACCTGATGGGCGGGTGAGAAGAGTCAGGATCAGGTCGACGAGGCGACTCCTCATCAACTGATCGGATTGATATATAGGAAATTAATACGTATGGAGGATCGCAAGGCTGATTTGGGACGAATACGGTGGCTTCAATTAATTTGCCTGACACTTGTTAGTCCTCAACGACTCACTCTTTTCCGTCTCTTTTTTCCAGACTGCCATAGCCAACTCTGCTGCCCTGAAGGTTTCCGCTTTGGGCCTCATGGCTGCCAAAGCCAAGGTAACCTCCGTCGCTGCCCAAACCGTTGCCCAAGCGGGAGTGAAGGCTATTGTTGGCGGCGCCAAATCTAAGCTCGCTGCCGCCCCAGTTCTCGCCGGGAAAGTTGTTGCCGCTCCAACGGTCGTCGCAGCACCACCGGTCGTCGCTGCCCCGCCCATTCCCCTCCCGCCAGTGGTACCTACCTGTGAGTATAGCATCTACGCATCTTCGCGTACATCAGCCGACTCGGCAGCAACGCATAAACCAACCGGGCACTTAAGAGCATAAGCCCTTATGCCATGTGTTGACGCTTGCAACAGGGCTACGTACCCGAATGACTTATTCGCCAATCTCGTTATTCGCCAATGTTACTGCTATTCGCGCCACTGAAAGGGACAGCCTAAGCCCGCAGATCAAGCGCTTAAGTATACCCCTGTGTTGTTCGTCCTCTGGTTCGCGCTGTGGCTATTTGGCACGCTCTGGCACTGGGCACCGATAATACCTCGAGTATTTCGGCCCCCATCGAAAACGCGGCCGCCACGGCCGGGATTCGATCCCGCAACCTGCGTGCTAGCTGTCGAATAGTCACTAGATGATCGCGGTGGGTATCAAGTCTTTATCCGGTATACTTGTGAGCATATACACACCACCACTGCTCTCTTTATTTGTCGCAGCCATTACCAACGTGAAGGTCTTCAAGTCGGCCGCGCCACGCATTGCACCCCGTCCCCTACCCGTCGAACAATGGAAGCTCTCCCTGCCCAAGGGATGGGACAGCTCTCTGTCGTACGGCCACCCTCTGTACGGGTACGGATTCACCAGGAGTGCCGTCGAACTGCGCAAGTGTGTTGCCCTTTCTATATTTCCGCGGCTTACGGCGGTGAACTGAGCCGCGATGAATGGTATTTGCATAATACAATTGTTCTGTACTGCGCAGGCGCAGGGAAGCGGTCTCGTCAAACGCTGCATTCGACTCTAACGGCAACATGACTCCTCTGATGCTAAAACAGATATTCGCATACGTGAGCGGCCACGACTCCGAGAGGTGCGTGCTGCGAGTTGTCTGTGAGGTGGCAGCCGAGCCCAACCTGGCTGGACCGCAGGGCAAGACCGTCGCCGAATTCATGACGTGAGTACACCGAAGCGATTGATTTCAAGGTCCGAAGGCATTAGAGGGCAGTAGTGCATAAATAATAGATTTACAAGGGGATGCGCAAGTCCTGTATCAGCAGCACACGTGAACGAGGAATAAGATAGCTTATGCTGCACGTATAAGAGCGTGCCTAGGGTCGTTTCATAGATGTGTGCGTGTATTGATCTACATGTACAGGGTAGAACACAGGTAAGATGACTTCTTTTCAGTATTCAAACAAGTATTCAAACAAGCATATCTACTGGATGAGTATAGAGCTTGACACTTCTCCGTTCTCCATTTTCACAGGGCTTTGTCTCAGGAAGACGCCAGCGCCCCATGGATGCCATACCGCGACGCTGCCATCGCTGGGCAGGAGTCTGCCAACCGCAGCCAGTGCCTTGAGCGCTACCCGTCCTGCACGAAGTCAACAGAGTCTCTCGTCGAGATGGCCCGCTCCCGGATTTCTCAGGCCTCCGAAATCGCCGCCCCGGCCGCTTAAGTCATCTCACGGCCCGGCGACATGCACCCGGTGCACGAGTGAAGATCGTCCAGGTCTGCAGTCGTGACCGGTGCACCATTCTAACTCCTACACTGCATTCTATAGAGGAGTTAGATATACCGTTTCACTATGACCTTTGTATATACAATCTTTCATATCTACGGAAGCACTCTGTAGACAAGTCAGTAGCAATAAATGTACTTCACTGTGTGAATTGAAGGCCTTCTTTTCTGCGTCCCAGTTGAACGTACATTTGCCCATGGTCATACAGCGACAAATGCAAAATGCATTCCGCTGTTCCATATCTGGCTGTGGTCAACCCTTGGCCAATCCCTCTTTCACGGTTTGACATCTGCGTTCTTCCCTTGCAGCGAGTGGACGCTCTTAGTAGCAATTTTTATGCACAGCACTTACAGTAACAATAACGGGCTATATGGTGTAAGTTAGCCTTCTCAGCCACCCAGTAGGAGCAGAGGTACAAATATTTGTTGCACACTGCGACAGCATTCTCTCGTACCGATGAAAGTGACGAAAGCGCGGGAAGTTGTTTATTTGTGGGTATGTGCCTGGGGTACCATGGCACATACCCACTCTGGGGTGATTGGCCAAGAAAACAGCAACAAACGTACTAAATAATTTAAAAGAAATAAAACATCGCAAAAATATACGACAATAAAAAAAATTATAAAACAACCTTCCTGTACGCATTGCATACTTTAAACGATTCGGGGTATGATTCACTTTTTTCGGAAAAGTAGAAGTGCCCGACAGCTTCCTGCGGGGGGTTTTGACGCGAAGTTCGTATATTAGTATTCGGGAAATCCTCAATAGCTGTGCCATACATGCTTCGTTTTCAAGACTCATTTTATTCGTGTTTTAGTCGTGGAGGTCATCATCGACAAAATCAATCGCGAAAAGGCAGAAGAGGAAAAAATCTAAGTCTTCAAAATTATTCCCGTCATGTTATTACGGCAGTCTGGAGTACAGGCTCAACACCTGTATTTACTGGAATACTTCTAGTTGAATTGAATGTTTCCTTATTTCTGGTTTCGAATTTCATAGCGTACCTAAAATAACATTTGCATTCTTGGTCAATCCCCCAAAGTGGGTACGTGCCATGTGTCTAGAGAAGCAAAGCAAAGCAATGGCTGTAGGTGGTGAGTATATGACACCATATTAACCACACTGTGCCAAATATTTACAAGCGATCAGATTACCAGCAGCATCTCGTTGTCTTCTATAGCTTAAATTTAACCGAGTTTTCAATTTAGCCAAAGAACCAGGCCCATAGCCTCGAATTCTTTTTTTTTTTACCAGGAAAGAGAGGGGGGGGGGGGCTGTGGTGGACTAGCTGAAAGTTTCGACAATCTGAGATGAAAGCGCATTTTCATTATTTATTTTCGGTGATTCCCCAAACTCCTTCCTAAAAATTTCGAAGATATAGAGGGGGGAGCATTATCCAAGACACCGGTGGTGGTATTCTTCAGTAGAACGCAGAATACCAATAATTTCTCCAGTTGCCCACATGAACAAAGCTTTGGCATAATCTAACAACGTCTGGTCAGTAACCACCCGTCTGTGACACCTCCGCCTCGCTGCTTACCAGGCCTGTACCTAGTACATAAATAATGACCTACCTACTGATACTGCATTATCGCATCGTATTATTGCGTAATTTAATTTATTACGATTTATATGGCCATTTGCACGTTGGCGTTCGCTTTTTCTATTTTGCCGTTTATTTTTTTTTTCTGTTCAGACAAAGGCAGCTCGGAGATCGGCGGAATAGAAAAGGGGGTCAAGTAAGTAATAATAATTAATAATTGTAGTGGTTTAACGTCCCAAAGCCACGATGTGATTGTGACAGATTAAGTGAGCCAACTATACCTACATCATGTTGTGGGGCGTGGTTCTTCAGGATTATCGAAAGATATAAATTTTGAGAAATACATAATAATGAAACAAGAAGTAGTTCGTTATTCAATATCAAAAATTGTTTGCGTGAAAAGTGCTTTAATGAGTTCAATGGAACGGATGTCACGCAAAGTAAACTTACAGTGAGTCTGTGGTGAGAGGCACAAACGTATGAACTGTACGTACATAAATGAACGGTAAGCGCTATACACCTCTATATATACATAATGTGTGCTTCTAAGTGGTTGTAACATATGTTCTGTATCGGATTGCATAATGTTTTCTTTCTCCCTGAATCTTGGTTTTGAAGTTCTAAATGCGAAGCATTTCTTAGCTAACTTCAGCGAATTGGAGCGTATCTAATCTATCTATCTATCTATCTATCTATCTATCTATCTATCTATCTATCTATCTATCTATCTATCTATCTATCTATCTATCTATCTATCTATCTATCTATCTATCTATCTATCTATCTATCTATCTATCTATCTATCTATCTATCTATCTATCTATCTATCTATCTATCTATCTATCTATCTATCTATCTATCTATCTATCTATCTATCTATCTATCTATCTATCTATCTATCTATCTATCTATCTATCTATCTATCTATCTATCTATCTATCTATCTATCTATCTATCTATCTATCTATCTATCTGTCTGTCTGTCTGTCTGTCTGTCTGTCTGTCTGTCTGTCTATCTATCTATCTATCTATCTATCTATCTATCTATCTATCTATCTATCTATCTATCTATCTATCTGTCTGTCTGTCTGTCTGTCTGTCTGTCTGTCTATCTATCTATCTATCTATCTATCTATCTATCTATCTATCTATCTATCTATCTATCTATCTATCTATCTATCTATCTATCTATCTATCTATCTATCCGCTTACGTTTGGGTGCTCTCGTGGTCACTCCCTGAACTTGGAGTGAAGCAAAATTACCATATGAGGGTAAGATGGTTTGACGAATATATGACGCACTGGTAAAAACATGAATAATGTCACAATCCCGTCGCGTATACGTACGTCGTCAAACACTTCCCGCCAGACAGTGGCACACACCCACGGGCAGCTATACATGTCCCACAGGTGATTGACACTTAGTATCTACCCAGGAAAGACGAGAACACACATGGGTAATTTAATCGCGCGAGCGTCAAGAAATGCCCGAGATTGGTAGCGTCGACCCAACGAATGCAAAGAATAAATGTCAGGGTCCCAACTGGAATCTAACCCAAGAATTCTTCGTGGCAATGAAGTATTTTACCACAAAGCTACACCAGGTCTCGAAACTACTTTTCAAATAGACGCTGATCTTCGGGAAACGTCAATAGTGGTTGCAGTGCTGCCAACCCAATTTTATAAACATTACATATATACTCCTTTGATAAATCCGTCACGTTGGGTTAACGTCAATTGTGGTTAGTTGCTTTGCGCTGAAGTTGATTTATGTAGCAGTGTCCAGGGCCAGCATTTTCGCGAGCATCAGCACTTCATATCAGCTTCTGATGTTGCTAATGCGCATGTTTCAGCTGGCATCATTGCGAAAGTGCGAACAACTGGGGATATAAACATCTGCAGCTCTTCAATATATGTCTGTGCGTGCAACATTTGTACATATATTTAGCGTCATTTCCTGACGTGTCGCTCAATAAAAAATTGAACGCGTGCTGGAACTTCATACGGACAAGTGCAAATTTTGCCACAACAGGGCGAACTTGAGGCACATTTTATGGGCATGTCCGCAGGTTCCCATGAAAGGCGAATTTCCAGACGGATGTGGATGGGATGCCACGCTCCTCAGCTCTGACTCTCAATTACAAGCCTGCTTGATTCGGTAGGCCGAAGACGCCATCAGGGCCCATGGGATCATGGCCGTCGTCTAGGTTTGGTCCTCCTTTCTCCTCCCGCACCTGAAAGGGGAGGAGGATCTTTCTGCTAATCAAATAAAGTTCGTTCATCATCAACACCGTCACCTTCCATTCGCATGCTTCGCATGACGTCGATTCTCAGGTACCTGGGATCTGCCGAATTTCTCGGTTCTGTATTTGAAAGCTCAGTGACCAAGTAGCGATCTGCGTTACGTACGTCATTATAACACTTCGTGTGGCCCACGTACTATCAGCGTCGGATGACACGCGAACAGCGACCCGTCCAGTCATCAACATGGACAAGTGCGCGGTGCTGTCAAACAGGATGTGCGCGCATGGCGTTGACTGGAGTTCGCGAACCACACCGCGGCGAAGGCTTGGCGCTGCTGGCGTTTCATTTAACGCCGACAGCACTTCCGGTCATGCTCAGAAAAGAGGGGTTGTATTGAAAATATATAAATAGGTGTCAGTGGCGTGGCGTTGCTGGGGTGTGGCACACTTGTTAGTCCTCAACGACGCAATCATACTTTTCCGTCCCTTTTTTTCGAGGCTGCTCTAGCGAACTCTGGCGCCCTCAAGCTTTCCGCTTTGGGGCTTATGACTGCCAAGGCTAAGGCCACGTCTATCGCTGCCCAAACCACCGCCCAAGCCGGAGTCAAAGTGCCAAGTCTAAGCTTGCTGCCGCCCCAGTCCTCGCCGGGCCGGTTATCACAGCTCCAGCGGTCGTCGCTGCCCCGACCATTCGCCTCCTGCCAGTGTTGCCTGCCTGTGAGTAGCATCTTCGCGAACTTCAGCCGACTCGGCAACAACGCATAAACCAACCTGGTACTTAAGGCCGTAAGTCCTTATGTCATGTGTTGGCGCTTGCGACAGGGCTACGTACCAGCATGACTTATTCGCATATCTCAGTATTCGCCAATGTTACTGCTATTCGCGCCGAAAAGGACAGCCTAAGGCCGCAGATAAAGCGCTGGATTTTACCCTTTGTTCTTCGTCCTCTGGTTTGCGCTGCCTCTTTTCAGCATGCTCTGGCACTGTACACCGATAAGACCTGGGCATATCCGCCCCCCTTTCAAAACGCGGTCGCCACGGCCGGGATTCCATCCCGCAACCTGCGTGCCAGCTGTCGAATAATCAATAGATGACCTCGGCGGGTATCAGGTCTTTATCCGGTATACTTGTCGGCACGTACTCACCACCACTGCTCTCTTTATTTTTCGCAGCGATCACCAACGTGAAGGTATTGAAGTCGGACACGCCGCGCATCGCACCCCGTCCCCTACCCGTTGAACAGTGGAAGCTCTCCCTGCCCAAGGGACGGGACAGCTCTCTGTCGTACGGGCACCCTCTCTACGGGTACGGCTTCACCAGGAGCGCCGTGGAACTGCGCAAGTGTGTTGCCATTTCGATATTTCCGCAGCTTACGGCAATGAACTGAGCCGCGATAAATGGTATTTGTATAATACAATTCTTCTGTACTGCGCAGGCGCAGGGAAGCCGTCTCGTCCAACGCTGCATTTGACTCCAATGGCAACATGACTCCTCTGATGCTGAAGCAAATATTCGCGTACGTGAGCGGACACGACTCCGAAAGGTGCGTGCTGCGAGTCGTCTGCGAGGTGGCAGCCGAGCCCAACCTGGCTGGACCGCAAGGCAAGACCGTGGCCGAGTTCATGACGTGAGTACACTGAAGCGATTGATTTCAAGGCCCGATGGCATTAGAGGGCAGTCCTGTATCAGCTGCGCACGTGAACGAGGAATAAGATAGCTCATGCTGCATATAAGAGCGTGCTGTGCCCAGGGTCGTTTTATAGATGTGTGCGTGTATTGATCTACATGTACAGGGTAGAACACATGTAAGGTGATTTCTTTTCAGTATTCAAACAAGCATATCTACTGGATGAGTATAGCGCTTGACACTTCCCCGTTCTTCATTTTCACAGGGCTCTGTCTCGGGAAGACGCCAGCGCCCCCTGGATGCCATACCGCGACGCTGCCATCGCTGGCCAGGAGTCTGCGGACCGCTGGCAGTGCCGCGAGCGCTATCCATCCTGCACCACGTCAACAGTCTCTGGTCGAGGTGGCCCACTCCCGTATCTCACAGGCCTCCGAAATCGCCGCTTAAGTCATGTCACGGCCCGGCGACATGCACCCTGTGCACGATCGAAGATCGTCCAGGTCTGCAGTCGTGACCGGTGCACCATTCTAACTCCCACATTAAATTTTATAGAGGAGTAAGATATTCCGTTTAACCATGACCTCTGTACATATAACGTTTCACATCTACGGAAGCATTCTGTAGATAAGTCTGTGTGTTGTCTAAGTGAAATAAAAGCCTTCTTTCTGCGTCCCAGTTGAACGTACATTTACCTATGGTCATACAGCGAGAAACACAGAATGCACTCCGCTGTTTCGTATCCAGCTGTGGTGAGCTCTTGGCCAATCCCTCTTTCACAGTTTGACATCTGCGTTCTTCGAGTGCAGCGAGCGAATGTTACGTTTACTCCTCAATGCCGGACGCTCTTAGTGGCAATATTCATGCACCGCACTTACAGTAACAACAAGGGGCTATACGGTGCAAGTTAGCCTTCTTGGCCACCGAGTTCACAGCCACAATTTTAGCACCTGCCGAGTAGGAGCCGAGTTACAAATATTGGTTGGCATTCTCTTCTCTCGTACCGACTAAAGTAACGAAAGCGCGGGAACCTTGCTTGCACTAAGGAGGATTGGCCATTAAACAGGCAAGCGAATTGTTTTTCTCTTGTAGCCTTGGATACCATGGCACATACACACTCAAGGAGGATTGGCTAAGAAAACACAGTGCATCCTGAGAATGGTAACTTCACAACTGCTTACTAACAAAAATAATGTAAAAGAAAGAAAACATTAAAAAATTGAAAAAAAAATATTAGCCTTCTTGTAGCCATATTCACTTTTTCCGGAAGATCTAAAATGCCCGACAGCTTCCTGTGGGTGGTTTTGACTCGAAATTCGTAAATTAATATTAACTTTATATTCGTTATTCAGGAAATGTTCAATAGCCATGCGTTGTATTCTATAGACTCAATTTATTCGAGTTTCTGCAATTTCTGTAAGCCGGTCGTACAGATCATCATCGACGAAATCACTATCATAATGTGACTAGTCGCGACAAGGCAGAAGATGAAGGAACGCAATGGCTGTAGGCGGTAAGTATATGACGTCATATTAATCACAGTGTGCCAAATATATAGAAGCGATCAGATTAGCAGCTGCAACTCGTTGTCTTCTCGCTTCAATTTAACCAAGTCACAAAGAAGTTAATACCATAACCAAGCCCATAGCCTGCACAAGGCGGGGAAGGGGGGGGGGGGTTACTTACTGAAAATATTGACTGTCTGAAATAACGCCAATTTTTATTATTTGTTTTCGGTAATACGAACAATTTCGAAGAGATAGAGGGGGTAGCATTATCCAAGACACATGTGGTGGTAATCTGCAGTAGAATGCAATGATTTCTTCAGTTGCCCACATGGACAAAGTTTTGGCATAATGTAACCTCGACTGGTCGGTAACCACCCGTCTGTGACACCTTTGCTTTTTGGCTCACCAGACCTGTACCTATTTATATAGTATATAAATAATGATCTACCTACTGATAGTGCATTAATGAATTATCATAGCCCCGCCGTGGTGGTCTCGTAGCTAAGGTACTCGGCTGCTGACCCGCAGGTGGCGGGATCAGATCCCGGCTGCGGCGGCTGCATTTCCGTTGGAGGCGGAAATGTTGTAGGCCCGTGGACTCAGATTTGGGGGCCCGTTAATAACCCCAGGTGGTCGAAATTTCCGGAGCCCTCCACTACGGCGTCTATCATAATCATATGGTGGTTTTGGGACATAAAACTCCACATATCAATCATATCAATCATGAATTATCAATATTGCATAATTTCATTTATTAACAATTTTAACATCGTTTACACGTTGGCGTTCGCTTTTTCTTTTTTGCCGTTGCTCTTTTCAGACAGAGGCGGCTCGGGGATCGTCGGAATGGAAATGGGGGTCAAGTAAGTAATAATAATAAATAATTCTTGGGGTTCAACGTCTCAAAACTATGATGTGATTGTAACCAATTAGGTGAGCCAAGTATGCCTACATCATGTTTCGGGGCAAGATTCTTCAAGATTATTGAAAGAAGTAAAAGCTCTCGAATCAAGGAATCAAGCAACTCCCCGCAAATGTTTTGCGAAATACATAATCACGAAACATATGTAGTTCGTTGTTCAATATCAAAAATCGTGTGCATGAAAACTGATTTATTGAGTTCAATAGAACGGATGTCGCGAAAAGTAAACTTACAGTGAGTCGGTGAGAGGTACACGTATGAACTGCACGTACATAAAGAACGGTACGTGCTATAGACCTTTATATATTAATGTATGCTTCGCGCGCTGTTTGAAGTCTGTTGTCATTATTACAATGAACATCATTAAATTGGATATTTTTCGCTAGTGGTTGTAACATATGTTCTGTATCGGATTGCATAAATTTTTCTTTCTCTCTGAATTTTGGTTCGAAAGTTCTAAATGCTTCTTAGCGGACTTCGGCGACTTTGAGCGTATCTATCTATCTATCTATCTATCTATCTATCTATCTATCTATCTATCTATCTATCTATCTATCTATCTATCTATCTATCTATCTATCTATCTATCTATCTATCTATCTATCTATCTATCTATCTATCTATCTATCTATCTATCTATCTATCTATCTATCTATCTATCTATCTATCTATCTATCTATCTATCTATCTATCTATCTATCTATCTATCTATCTATCTATCTATCTATCTATCTATCTATCTATCTATCTATCTATCTATCTATCTATCTATCTATCTATCTATCTATCTATCTATCTATCTATATATCTATCTATCTATGCATTCTGTAGATAAGTCTGTGTGTTGTCCAACTATGTGAAATAAAAGCCTTCTTTCTGCGTCCGAGTTGAACGTACATTTGCCTATGGTCATACAGCGACAAACGCAAGATGCAGTCGACTGTTTCATATCCGGCTGTGGTGAGCTCTTGGCCAATCCCTCTTTCACGGTTTGACATCTGCGTTCTTCGCATGCAGCGAGGGAATATTACGTTTACTACTCAATGCCGGATGCCTTTAGTGGCAATTTTCATGCGCCACACTTGTAGTAACAAGGGGCTATTTATTTATTTATTTATTTATTTATTTATTTATTTATTTAATTTATTTATTTCCATTTACCCTCAAAGCCAGAGGCAATAAAGAGGGGAGTGGTTACAAAGATACAGGTCAAATACAAAATTGATTAAATGAATACAGGCTTGTCAGGTTCCTGGGTAAACAATATTAGCTAGTGTGGTACGAAAATGTTGGTGGTCGACAACGGTGGTTGTTAGTCCGTGAAGGTGGTTCCATTCTTTTGAAGTGCGTGGTATGAAGGATTGTTGGCAAGTTTTTGTTCGGCAAGGCTGGTTTCCAACTTTGTGAACGTGGTCTACTCTTGAGGAAATGTACACTGGTGGAAGTACGAGTTCGTTGCGCAAATGAGAACTGTGATGGAATATTTTATGAAACTGGCATAGGCGAGAAAAATGAAGACGGGATGCAAGGGAAGGAAGGTTCAATGTGTTTTTCATGGACGTTATGCTAGCGGTACGGTTGTAGATACACAGTATAAAACGGGCTTAGTTATTCTGTACTAGCTCTAAGGAACTGATTAGGTTATCAGTACTGGGATCCCATATGGAAGAGGTTAATTCTAATTTACTAAGGAATAATGTTTTGTATAACGTTATTTTCAATGACATAGGGGCGGAAAAGAAATTACGCCTAAGATACCCTAACCTTCTGTTAGCACTGTTGATAATCGTGTTAATATGAAGTGACCAGGTAAGGCAGGAAGTAAAATGAACACCAAGGCAGCGGTAAGAAGTGACTGACTCGAGTAGGGAAGAGTTATGGTAGTACGTAACAGGTTTAGATAAAGACCGAGAAATTCGCATTGATTTACATTTGGTAGTGTTAAGGTCCATTAGCCACGTGTCACACCAGTTTGAAATTGCGTTCATGTCAGTCTGCAGAATGTGAACGTCATTTATATCGTCAATCTCCCGAAATATTATACAGTCATCCGCGAATAAGTGAATGTCAGAAGAAACACAAGACGGAAGGTCATTATTATATATTAAAAACAAAAGCGGACCTAAAACTGAACCCTGAGGGACGCCGCAATGAACAGTGCTAGAAGGGGAGTTGTAATTGTTGGCGGAAACAAAATGCGTTCTGTTGCAGAGAAAGTGCCCCAGTCATGTTGAAAGATCGCGACCTAGGTTTAATTTGCTTAGTTTAAGAAGTAATAGCTTGTGTGATACCTTTTCAAACGCTTTGGAAAAATCTAAGAAAATACAGTCTGCCAGTGAGCAACGATCGAGGATGATGTTAAGTTTATGAGTAAAGGAAATAAGTTGTGTTTCACAAGAGAAGGTTCTGTGGAAGCCATGTTGGGCGCTGGTAAAAAGAAAGAGTTAGTTTCGAGAAATTTTACAATGCTTAAGTAAAGAATGTGCTCGAGTATTTTGCAAGGAATGCTAGTTAAAGAGATTGGACGAAAGTTGAAGCGTGAAATTTTACTACCTGACTTATGAATGGCCACCACGTTGCCGACCTCCTAGTCCTCAGGAAGTGTGCAGGTGTCAATAGATTGCTCGAAAATCTTTGACAAAATAAGACAACAACACAATTTAGCACCTTTTCAGAATTTGGTGTTAATTAGATCAATACCAGGGCTTGAGGAGACTTTTAGCTTCTGAGCATTTTTTTATTCCTTTGGGTTCAAACATTATACGGTGCAACATACGTTGCAAGTACGGTGCACGGTTTGACATCTGCGTTCTTCGCCTGCAGCGAGCGCCCCGCCGCATGTGGTCTAGTGGCTAAGGTACTCGGCTGCTGACCCGGAGGTCGCGGGTTCGATTCCCGGCTGCGGCGACTGCGTTTCCGATGGAGGCGGAAATGTTGTAGGCCCGTGTGCTAAGATTTGGGTGCACGTTAAAGAACCCCAGGTGGTCAAAATTTTCGGCGCCCTCCACTACGGCGTCTCTCATAATCATATGGTGGTTTTGGGACGTTGAACAACACGTATCAATCATGCAGCGAGCGCATATTACGTTTACTCCTCAAAGCCGGACGCCCTTAGTGGCCATTTTCATGCACCGCACTTACAGTAACAACAAGGGGCTATACGGTGCAAGTTAGCATTCTTGGCCGCCGAGTTCACCGCCACAACAATTTTAGAACCTGCCAAGTAGGAGCCGAGTTACAAATATTGGTTGGAATTCTCTTCTCTTGTACGGTCTAAGTTGACGAAAGCGCGGGAACCTTGCTTGAACTATGGAGGATTGGCCATTATAGAGGCAAGTGAATTGTTTTCTTTTTGTAGCCTGGGATACCATGGCACATACACACTCAAGGTGGATTGGCTAAGAAAACACAGTGCATCCTATGAATGGTAACTTCACAACTGCTTACTAACAAAAATAATGTAAAAGAAAGAAAACATTAAAGTATGAAAAAAAATATTTGCCTTCTTGTAGCCATACTCACTTTTTCGGGAAAATCAAAATTGCCCAACAGCTTCCTGTGGGTGGTTTTGACGCGAAATTCGTAAATAATATTAACTTTATATTCGTTATTCAGGAAATGTTCAATAGCCATGCGTTGTATTCTAGACTCATTTTATTCGCGTTTCTGCAATTTCTGTAAGTCGGTCGTGCAGGTCATGGTCGACAAGATCACTATCATAATACGACTAGTCCCGACAAGACTGAAGAGTGTAGGAATGACGCATTGCTGAAAGTTTAGGGCAAATTCACCTTATAATCGGCCAATCCCCTTCTTTGGGTGCGAGCCATTTGCACAGGGAAACAACAACGACGACGACGACAGAAGAGGAAGGAACGCAATGGCTGTGGGCGTTGAGTATATGACGTCAAATTAACCGCAGTGTGCCAAATATTTAGAAGCGATCAGATTACCAGCAGCATCTCGTTGTCTTCTCGCTTTAATTTAACTGATTCACAAAGAAGTTAACACCATAACCAAGCCCATAGCCTCGACCAGGCGGGAGGGGGGGGGGGGGTGTACTTACTGAATGTATCGACTGTCTGAGATAAACGCCTATTTTCATTATTTGTTTTACGTAATACGAATAATTTCGGAGAGATAGAGGAGGGAACATTATCGAGGACACCCGTGGTGGTATTCGGCAGTAAAATACAACGATTTCTCCAGTTGCCCATATGAACAAAGTTTTGGCATAATCTAACCTCGTCTGGTCGGTAACCACCCGTCTGTGACACCTACGCTTTCTGGCTTACCAGATCTGCACCTATTTCTATAGTACATAAATAATGACCTACCTATTGATACTGCATTAACGAGTTATCATTAATGCATAATTTCATTTATTAACAATTCCATCATCGTTTCCACGTTGGCGTTCACTTTTTCTTTTTTGCCGCTCATTTCTTTACCTTTCCAGACAGAGGCAGCTCGGGGATCGTCGGAATGGAAATGGGGGTCGAGTAAGCAATAATAATTAGTAATTGTTGGGGTTCAACGTTCCGAAACCACGATGTGATTGTAACAAATTAAATGAGCCAAGTATGCCTACATCATGTTTCGGGGCAAGTTTCTTCAAGATTATCGAAATGAGTAAACGCTCGCGAATCAAGTAACTTCTCGCTAGAATTTTGCGAAATACATAATCACAAAACATGTAGTAGATCGTTGTTCAATATCGAAAATCGTGTGCGTGAAAAGTGCTTTAATGAGTTCAATAGAATGGATGTCGTGCAAAGTAAACTTACATTGAGTCTGTGAGAGGCACACCCGTATGAACTGTACGTACACAAATGAACGGTACGCGCAATATACCTCTATACATAATGTGTGCTTCGTACGCTGTTTGAAGTCTGTTGATATTATTACGATTACATCATTAAATCGGTTATTACTTGCTAGTGGTTGTAACATATGTTCTGTATCAGATTGCATAATGTTTTTGTTACATCGTGCATAATGAATAGCACAGCATAAACGGAGACATCTTGTTTATTCCATCTTCTTCCTTCTCCCCCGTGGCGGCCACCGAGCGCGTGCCACCGCACAGCGCTGTAGTCGGTAGCGACGCCTTATACCACATATCCCCTCTTGCAAAAAAAAAAAAAAAAAAAATAAAATAAAATAAAAATAAATGGTAGAAACACACAAAACTGTTTTTGTCTACTTCCTAACGAAGTCCTTCAATTTCTTTGGGGTCTTCTTTTTACGCTTGCTTTTCCTTGCAGGCGCATTAAATCCTGGACTGGTCAAAGCTTGCGTGCCGTCTGGTGGAGATGATACGGGGTCTGCCCTTTCATGACCATCCGCTCTTGATGTGTCCCATTGGGGCGCACTAGATGACCGATCAGATGCAGGGGACCAGTTCATAAGGGCAGCGGTTTCAGGCTGTAATGCATGAGAAGACCGATTAAATGCAGGTGTCCAGTTCATAACAGCAGGGGTGCCCGATTTCATTTTGTTGACCGCTCCGGAGTGAACTGCGATTAACTTAGATGCGTTCCACACACGCCCATCGTCCAAAAGGTACGAGGCCGGTCCCCGTTTTCCAATGATCTTCTTGGGCGCGGAAAATTGTGAAGACAGCTTACCGTGAGCTGCAGTTGTCTTAACGCGCACGTAATCACCAACGACGAAACTGGGTTCCTTGGCTCCACGTTTTTCATCGGTGTAGCTCTTCGAGATCATTTGCTTCTTTTTGACATGCTCTCGTAGCTGTTCAATCGCCCTTGACGGGTCCGTGCTGAAGCATCTGTCGGGCAATCCCAATATGTCAAGTCTGGTGCGAGGTTGGCGTCGATGAAGAAGAACAGCGGGTGTCGCACCAGTAGTCGCGTGAGGCGTACAGCGATATACTTGCAGGTAATCAAGCATGGCTGTTCGTACGTCACGACGTTCAAGCAGGGCTAGTTGAATGTACGACTTCAGCACCCTATTGAATCTCTCCACCAAGCCGTTAGCTTGTGGGTAATACACGGAAGAGTTGTAGTGCGTTATTCCACGCTCCGTGAGAAACTCGTCAAAGCTTGCTGAAGAGAACTGTGGTCCATGATCGGATACAATACTACGTGGGTAGCCTTCTCGCGCAAAAAGTTCAAGTAAAAACTTCTTCACTGTAGACGTGGTCGCATCTCGCACGAACGCCACTTCAGGCCACTTGCTATAATAGTCAATAACAGTAATCGCAAAACGGCAGTCGGCCGAAGCTTGCGTGAAAGGTCCCACAATGTCGATGGCAATTTTTTCCCACGCCGCGTCAGGAAGAGGAACAGGTTGCAGTGGCGCTGGAAAGGTACGTGCGGACTTGTCACAAGACTGGCAAATCACGCATGTGCGCACCAGTTCTTCAATGTGACTATCCATGCATGGCCACCAATAGGACTCTCTCAGGCGAGCTTTGGTACGACTAATGCCTGGATGTGACTCGTGGGCCAGATCCATAAGGCGGCGTGTCAACGTTGCAGGCACGACAATCCTGTCACCCCGGCATAGGATATCACTTACAACAGAGAGTTCAGCCTTCACGTAAAAGTAAGGTAGCAATTCTTTTGACAGTGATTTCTTGTCAGGCCAAGAAGTAGTCGTGAAGTGCTTAACTTCACAGATAATCTGATCATTGGCACTTGCTTCTTGAAGTTCTGGCATGGTAACTACGGGAGACAACAAACAGATAAATTCCTCTTCTGGTGCATCGCGGATTAAACTCTGGACGGGTAGCCTGGAGAGAGCGTCAGCCACGACGTTTTCGCTACCTTTCCTGTATTCGACGGTATAGTTGTAGCAGAGCAACCGTGAGGACCAGCGCGCAATCCTTAATGGTCGGTGACCGGTGCCTTTCGTCGAAAGAAGCGTAACCAGCGCTGCGTGATCCGTTCGTAAGATGAAAGGTCGTCCCCATAGATAAACGTGCCAGTGTTCGCAAGCCCAAACACAGGCAAGGGCCTCACGTTCGCCGACTGAGTATTTCCGCTCATGCGGTTGAAGTGTGCGGGAGGCGAATGCGACAGTTTGCAGTGAGGTCCCGTTGTCTTGCTGAAGTACTGCACCTAATCCATATCCTGAAGCATCAGTTGTAACGAACACAGGCAAGTGAGGATCGAAAAGATGAAGCACTTCGCAAGATGTGAGCAGAGATTTCAGGCGCTCCAAACTGCTCTGTGCTGCCGCACTCCAAACGAAAGAGGCTTGTCCTCGTAGCAAGGCGCGCATTGGCTCGACAACATCCGAAAAATGAGGAATGAACTTGGAATAGAAGCCTGCAAGCCCCAGTAGCGAGCGGAGTTCGTTAATATTTGTAGGTGATGGTGCCTTTGTTATCGCCTCAATGGATGACATCAACGGAAATAATCCTTTGGCGCTCACAACGTGACCTAGAAAAGTCAACTCTGCCACGTCAAAGACACACTTGTTGTTGAGCCGGAGGCCAGCATCAGAAAGACGTTGCAATACAGCGCGCAAGTTTCCCAAATGGTCCTCTCGGGATCGCCCATACACGATGATGTCATCAATGTAAAATAGGACACATTTGCACCCTTTCAAGATCATGTGCATCATTTTCTGGAACGCTGATGGCGCCGACGCCAGTCCGAAGCAAACCCTCTTGAAGCGAAATAGTCCATCGTGAGTGATGAACGTGGTAAGGTCACGGCTCTCTAAACTGAGCGGTAACTGGTGATATGCAGAAGCTAAGTCTAGCTTCGAGAAACGCTGTGCCCCAGCCAGGCTGTTCAGGAGCTCCTCAGTTTGTGGCAAAGGAAAACTGTCTACTACCACAGCTTTGTTTGGCTCCCGTAAGTCAACACACATGCGAATCGAGCCGTCTTTTTTTCTGGCTACGACAATAGGGGAGACCCACTCAGAAGAGTCGACACGCTCAATGATGCCCTGAGCTTCTAATTTCTGAACTTCTGCCGAGACTTGCTCGCGAATGACAAGTGGCAGTCGTCTCAGTTTGCTGGCCACCGGTTGTACAGACGCGCGAACTCTGACCTTGTGAGTGAAACCTCTCACAGTTCCCAGCTCTTTTGCAAATAGGTGCTCAAACTCAGAACGTAATTCTGGAGGTAGCACCGGAGTTTCTTGCGTCATTAGAAGACACCTGAGCGGTGACCCTTGGATCTTCATATCCAGAGCAGCGATGCCGTCTAATCCCAGAATGGTCGTTCCCCCAGGCACAACGTATAGTAGAACAGAAGTGCATCGGCCGTGAAATGAGGCAGTAGCAATGAAGCATCCTTGTATAGGAATTGCTGCCTTTGAATAATCGAGAAGCTGGACGGATGTAGACTTCAGTGGATACGCTTTAGAAAAATAGCGTTGGTAAAGTTCTTCGGCCAGGATCGAAACCGATGATCCTGTATCGATCAAAAATGGTACAGAAATTCCTTCTATTTCCAACGCTGCGTAAATTCCCTTCTTACGGCTCCAGATCTGACAAACACTTAAATGGTCGTCTGGATCAGCTGTATCGTTACCTTCCGCTACATGCTGAACATTCTTCTCAAACTTCCGCAATGACTTGCACACCTTTTCAAGATGGCCAATTTTCTCACATTGTCGACACCTATGTGCTTTGGCCTTGCACAGAGAGCTATTTGCAAGGTGTGCCGTAGAACCACAACGATAACATACTTGCTCTTTCGGAGATATGCGACTTTGACCGTGCATGTTATAGCAAGTACATGTGCTACAATGCCGTTCTCTGTGATTTGAAGTATCTTTTACACGATGAACTTGCAAGTCATTTTGTGCAAGTTCTCTTGCTTCATTAGTCGCTTGATCATGCTGTTTGGCAATGGTAAGAGCCTTAGAAAGCGTGAGAGACTCTTCCAGCAGAAGGCGTTCACGTAAGTATCCACTTGTGGTTTTCTCTATGAGCTGGTCGCGTATCATGTCGTCCGTTAGATCACCGAAATTGCATGCTCCTACAAGACTTCTCAGCGCGGTGACGTAATCAGCCGCAGTCTCACCTGGGGCCTGCGTACGTTGACGGAAACGGTGACGCGCTGCAGTGACGTTCAACGTGGTTTTGAAGTGACCTTCCAGCGTCGCGATGGCGCGGTCGAACACATCAGGACTAGGGGACGTCAGTGTACCTGCCGCAGCGCTCGCAGGCACGAGGCACGGGTCGTCAGTAGTCGTCAGAGTCTGGAAGATACGTTGTCCTTCCAAGCCCAAGCAGTTGAGCAGGATCGCCTTCCGACGAATGGCAGGTAGGTCGAAGGCGCCCGAAGCAACCATGTAATTCTTGAAAGCCTGGATCCATTGCTCCCATGGAATGTCCGGGTGTCCAGGTGACGACAGGAACGGAGGTGGCGGCTGTAGCCCCGAAATACTCATCGTAGAAGATGGTAGGCAATAAACGAGGGCACAGATGAGGTTCAGGCCGGTAGCACATGGGCTGGTGAATCCTCGTCGCCAAAATATGTTACATCGTGCATAATGAATAGCACAGCATAAACGGAGACATCTTGTTTATTCCATCTTCTTCCTTCTCCCCCGTGGCGGCCACCGAGCGCGTGCCACCGCACAGCGCTGTAGTCGGTAGCGACGCCTTATACCACAGTTTTCTTTCTCGCTGAATCTTGGTTCGAAAGTTTTAAATGCGAAGCATTTCTTAGCTAACGTCGTCGATTTTGAGCGTATCTATCTATCTATATCCAGATTTTATTCTATCTATCTATCTATCTATCTATCTATCTATCTATCTATCTATCTATCTATCTATCTATCTATCTATCTATCTATCTATCTATCTATCTATCTATCTATCTATCTATCTATCTATCTATCTATCTATCTATCTATCTATCTATCTATCTATCTATCTATCTATCTATCTATCTATCTATCTATCTATCTATCTATCTATCTATCTATCTATCTATCTATCTATCTATCTATCTATCCGCTTACGTTTGGGTGCTCTCGTGGTCGCTCCCTGAACTTGGAGTGAAGCAAAATTACCATATGAGGGTAAGATAGTTTGACGAATATGACGCGCTGGTCAAGACATGAATAATGTCAC
Source organism: Rhipicephalus microplus (assembly GCF_043290135.1). Classification (NCBI taxonomy): domain Eukaryota; kingdom Metazoa; phylum Arthropoda; class Arachnida; order Ixodida; family Ixodidae; genus Rhipicephalus; species Rhipicephalus microplus. Next base: position 183,698,432 of record NC_134705.1, read on the forward strand.
AATCCCATCACGTACGTACGTCGTCAAACACTTCCCGCCAGACAGTGGCACATACCCACGGGCAGCTATATATGTCCCACAGGTGATTGACACTTAGTATCTACCCAGGAAAGAAGAAAACACACATGGGTAATTTAATCGCGCGAGCGTTAAGAAATGCCTGAGATCGGTAGAGTCGATCCAACGAATGCGAAGAATAAATGTCAGGGTCCCAACTGGAATCTAACCCAAGAATTCTTCGTGGCAATGAAGTATTTTACCACAAAGCTACGCCAGGTCTCGAAACTACTTTTCAAATAGACGCTGATCTTCAGGAAACGTCAATAGTGGTTGCAGTGCTTCCAACCCAATTTTATAAACATTACATATATACTCCTTTGATAAATCCGTCACGTTGGGTTAACGTCAATTGTGGTTAGTTGCTTTGCGCTGAAGTTGATTTATGTAGCAGTGTCCAGGGCCAGCATCTTCGCGAGCATCAGCACTTCATATCAGCTTCTGATGTTGCTAATGTGCATGTTTCAGTTGGCATTGTTGCGAAAGTGCGAACAACTGGTGATATAAACATCTCCAGCTCTGACTCTCAATTACAAGCCCGCTTAATGCGACCGGCCGAAGACGCCGCCAGGGCCCATGGGATCATGGCCGTCGTCTAAGTTTGGTCCTCCCTTCTCTTTCCGCACCTGAAAAGGGAGGAGGATTTTTCTACTAATTAAATAAAGTTTGTTCATCATCAACACCGTCACCTTCCATTCTCATGCTTCGCATGACGTCGATTCTCAGGTACATGGAATCTGTCGAATTTCTCGGCTCTGTGTTTGAAAGCTTAGTGACCAAGTAGCGATCTGCGTTGCGTAGGTCATTATAACACATTGTGTCGCCCACGTACTATCAGCGTCGGATGAAACGCTAACAGCGACCCGTCCAGTCATCAACATGGACAAGTGCGCAGTGCTGCCAAACAGGATGTGCGCGCATGGCGATAACGGGAGTTCGCGAACTACACCACTGCGAAGGCTTGGCGCTGTTGGCGTTTCATTTTTTGCCGACAGCACTACCGGTCATGCTCAGAGAAGAGGGGTTGTATTGAAAATATATAAATAGGTGTCAGTGGCGTGGCGTTGCTAGGGGGTGGCACACTTGGTAGTCCTCAGCGACTCAATTATACTTTTCCGTCCCTTTTTTTCGAGACTGCTCTAGCGAACTCTGCTGCTCTGAAGATTTCCGCTTTGGGGCTTATGGCTGCCAAAGCTAAGACCACCCCTATCGCTATCCCTCTATCGCTGCCCAATCCATTGCCCAAGCGGGAGTGAGAGCCATTGTTGGCGATGCCAAGTATAAGCTCGCTGCCACCCCAGACCTCGCCGGGTCGGTCGTCACAGCTCCAGTGGTCGTCGCTGCCCCGACCATTCGCCTCCCGTCAGTGGTGCCTGCCTGTGAGTAGCATCTACGCATCTTCGGGAACATCAGCCGACTAGGCAACAACGCATAAACAAACCGGGTACTTAAGACCGTAAGCCCACCCCGCCACGGTGGTCTAGTGGCTAAGGTACTCGGCTGCTGACCCGCAGGTCACGGGATCAAATCCCGGCTGTGGCGGCTGTATTTCCGATGGAGGCGGAAATGTTGTAGGCCCGTGTACTCAGATTTGGGTGCACGTTAAAGAACCCCAGGTGGTCGAAATTTCCGGAGCCCTCCACTACGGCGTCTCTCATAATCATATAGGGGTTTTGGGACGTTAAACCCCACAAATCAATCAAGACCGTAAGCCCTTATGTCATGTGTTGGCGCTTGCAGCAGGGCTACGTACCAGCATGACTTATTCGCATATCTCAGTATTCGCCAATGTTACTGCTATTCGCGCCACGGAAAGGGACCGCCTAAGACCACAGATAAATCACGTAAGTGTACCCCTGTGTTGTTCGTCCTCTGAGTAGCATCTACGCATCTCCGCGAACATCATCCGACTAGGGAGCAGCGCATAAACCAACCTAATACTTAAGAACATAAGCCTTTATGTCATGTGTTGACGCCTGGAACAGGGCTACGTACCCGAATGACTTATTCGCCAATCTCATTATTCCCCAATGTTACTGCTGTTCACGCCACAGAAAGGAACAGCCTTAGCCCGCAGACAAAGTGCTTAAGTCTACCCCTGTGTCGTTCGTCCTCTGGTTCGCGCTGTGGCTATTCGGCACGCTTGACACTGCACACCGATAAGACCTGAGCATATCTGCCCTCATCGATAACGCGGCCACCACGGCCGGGATTCGATCCCGCAACCTGCGTGCTAGCTGTCGAGTAATCAGTAGATGATCGCGGCAGGGATCAAGTCTTTATCCGGTATACTTGTCAGCATGTACTCACCACCACTGCTGTCTTTGCTTTGTCGCAGCGATCACCAACGTGAAGGTCTTCAAGTCGGCCCCGCCGCGCATCGCACCCCGTCCCCTGCCCGTCGAACAATGGAAGCTCTCCCTGCCCAAGGGATGGGACAGCTCTCTGTCGTACGGCCACCCTCTGTACGGGTACGGATTCACCAGGAGTGCCGTCGAACTGCGCAAGTGTGTTGCCCTTTCGATATTTCCGCAGCCTACGGGGGTGAACTGAGCCGCGATGAATGGTATTTGTATAATACAATCCTTCTGTACTGCGCAGGCGCAGGGAAGCCGTCTCGCCAAACGCTGCCTTTGACTCCAATGGCAACATGACACCACTGATGCTTAAACAGATATTCGCATACGTGAGCGGCCACGACTCCGAGAGGTGCGTGCTGCGAGTTGTCTGTGAGGTGGCAGCCGAGCCCAACCTGGCTGGACCGCAGGGCAAGACCGTCGCCGAATTCATGACGTGAGTACACCGAAGCGATTGATTTCAAGGCCCGAAGGCATTAGAGGGCAGTCCTGTATCAGCAGCGCACGTGAACGAGGAATAAGATAGCTTATGCTGCACGTATAAGAGCGTGCTGTACCTAGGGTCGTTTCATAGATGTGTGCGTGTATTGATCTACATGTACAGGGTAGAACCCATGTAAGGTGACTTTTTTTTCGGTATTCAAACTAGCATATCTACTGGATGAGTATAAAGCTTGACACTTCCCCGTTTCCATTTTCACAGGGCTCTGTCTCAGGAAGACGCCAGCGCCCCCTGGATGCCATACTGCGACGCTGCTGTCGCTGGCCAGGAGTCTGCGGACCGCTGGCAGTGCCGCGAGCGCTATCCATCCTGCACCACGTCAACAGTCTCTGGTCGAGATGGCCCACTCCCGTATCTCACAAACCTCCGAAATCGCCGCTTAAGTCATGTCACGGCCCGGCGACATGCACCCTGTGCACGATCGGAGATCGTCCAGGTCTGCAGTCGTGACCGGTGCACCATTCTAACTCACACATTAAACTTTATAGAGGAGTAAGATATTCCGTTTAACCATGACCTCTGTACATATAATGTTTCACATCTACGGAAGCATTCTGTAGATAAGTCTGTATGTATTCTCACTATGTGAAATAAAAGCCTTCTTTCTGCGTCCCAGTTGAACGTACATTTGCTTATGGTCATACAGCGACAAATACAAAATGCAGTCCGCTGTTTCATATCCGGCGGTGGTGAGCTCTTGGCCAATCTCTCTTTCACGGTTTGACATCTGCGTTCTTCGCGTGCAGCGAGCGAATGTTATGTTTACTCCTCAATGCCGGACGCCCTTAATGGCAATTTTCATGCACCGCACTTACAGTAACAACAAGAGGCTATACGGTGCAAGTTAGCCTTCTTGGCCACCGCGTTCACCGCCACAACAATTTAGCACCTGTGAAGTAGGAGTCGAGTTACAAATATTGGTTGGCATTCACTTCTCTCGTACCGACTAAAGTAACGAAAGCGCGGGAACCTTGCTTGCACTATCGAGGATTGGCCATTAAACAGGCAGGCGAATTGTTTTTTTTTTGTAGCCTGTTATACCATGGCACATACACACTCAAGGAGGATTGGCTAAGAAAACACAGTGCATCCTATGAATGGTAACTTCACAACTGCTTACTAACAAAAATAATGTGAAAGAAAGAAAATTTTAAAAAATTCAAAAAAAATTTGCCTTCTTGTAGCCATATTCACTTTTTCCGGAATAGCAAAAGTGCCCAACAGCTTCCTGTGGGTGGTTTTGATGTGAAATTCGTAAATAATATTAAATTTATATTCTTTATTCAGGAAATGTTGAACAGCCATGCGTCGTTTTCAAGACTCCTTTTTTTTTTCGCGTTTCTGCAATTTATGTAAGCAGGGCGTGCAGGTCATCATCGACAAAATCACTATCATAATGTGACTAGTCGCGACAAGGCAGAAGACGAAGGAACGCAATGGCTGTAGGCGGTGAGTACATGACGTCATATTAACCGCAGTGTGCCAAATATTTAGAAGCGATCAGATTAGCAGCTGAATCTTGTTGTCTTCTCGCTTCAATTTAACTGAGTTACAAACAAGTCAACACCAAAACCAGGCCCATAGGCTTGACAAAGGGCGGGGGGGGGGGGGGGGTACATATTCAAAGTATCAACTGTCTGAGATAAACGCCCAATTTTATTATTTGTTTTCGGTAATACGAATGATTTCGTAGAGATAAAGGGGTGAGCGTTAGCCAAGACACCCGTGGTGGTATTCTGCAGTAAAATACAATGATTTGTCGAGCTGCTCACATGAACAGAGTTTTGGCATAATCTATACCTCGTCTGGTCGGTAACCACCCGTCTGTGACACCTCCGCTTTCTCGCTTACAAGACCTGTACCTATTCCTATAGCACATAAATAATGACCTACCGACTGATAGTGCATTAATGAATTATCATAGCCCCGCCGCGGTGGTCTTGTAGCTAAGGTACTCGGCTGCTGACCTGCAGGTTGCGGGATCAAATCCCGGCTGCCAGCGGCGCCTGCATTTCCGATGGAGGCAGAAACTTTGTATAGGCCCGTGTGCTCAGATTTGGGTGCATGTTAAAGAACCCACCAGGTGGTCGAAATTTCCTGAGCCCTCCACTACGGCGTCTATCATAATCATAAGGTGGTTTTGGGACGTTAAACCACACATATCAATCATATCAATCATGAATTATCATTATTGCATAATTTCATTTATTAACAATTTTAACATCGTTTCCACGTTGGCGTTTACTTTTTCTTTTTTGCCGTTCATTTTCTTGTTCTCTTTTCAGACAGAGGTGGCTCGGGGATCGTCGGAATGGAAATGGGGGTCAAGTAAGTAATAATAAAAAATAATTATTGGGGTTCAACGTCTCAAAACCACGATGTGATTGTAACCAATTAAGTGAGCCAAGTATGCCTACATCATGTTTCGGGGCAAGTTTCTTCAAGATTATTGGAAGAAGTAAAAGCTCTCGAATCAAACAACTCCCCGCAAAAGTTTTGCGAAATACATAATCACGAAACATATGTAGTAGTTCGTTGTTCAATATAAAAAATCGTGTTAGTGAAAAGTGCTTTATTGAGTTCAATAGAACGGATGTCACGCAAAGTAAACTTGCAGTGATTTCCTGAACTATCATAGTGCGGCGTCCACTACGGCGTCTCTCGTAATCCTATGGTGGTTTTGGGACGTTAAACCCCAGATATCAATCAATTAAACATTACATAAGAACTTCATTTATACAGCCGTCACATCCGGTTAACGTCAATGGTGGTTAGTTGCTGTGCGCTGAAATCGATTTATGAAGCAGTGTCCAGGGCCAGTATCTTCGCGAGCATCAGCGCTTCATATGAGCTTCTGGTGTTGCTAATATGCATGTTGCAGTTGACATCATTGCGCAATTGCAAACAACTGGTTATATACACATCTGCAGCTCTTCAATATATGTCTGTGCGTGTAACATTTGTACAGTCGGGTGCGATTTGAAGGTTATCACGCAAGCGTCGACCGGCCAAGTATCCAGAGGCCCTAGCGGAACGTTTAGGAAGAATAAAAATAAAAATTTCGCTTTCTTTTCTCCCTAGTTGGCTGTTCTATGCTACGACAATCACCCTGTTGACGAACTCGCCCCCCCTCTTTCTCTCTATTCTAAGTGTTCCATTCGTTGCGATCAAACATAACTTGGTAGGCTGCTATCTTTCCGCACGAGAACAACGTTGGTGGGAAAGCTCTTGTCAACCTTCATTTGAGTGACGTGCTATGTCGCGCAAAATATAAGCATCGCATCGTAATACTGACTTCACCAGCCAATAGAATTGTGCCAAACGTTTTCGCACAGGGGTGTCAATGGTGCAATGCTGGATGTGACCCCAGACCACATGTCGCAAGAAAATGCCTCGACGGCTTACATTAGAGGAACGTTCGCCGTGAAATTATTTCTTTGGGAAGGTTTATGTCCCAGCGAGAGATTTCCCGTAAGCTGAACCGGCCACAGAAGATAATCAAACGCATCCTTCGAGAATTTTACCAAAAAAACCGCTTGGAAGATACACCACACCAAAAGAGGCCTAGAAAAACAACTGAGGAGGAAGATGCCTTGATAATAGCTGCCGTGGTCAAAGACCCTTTCTCGACAACAAAGAAAATTAAAGAAGAGCTTGGCCTTTACCTCAGTCTTTCGGCTATCCGAAGAAGACTTCGTGCTGCCGGTCTGAAAAGCCACGTGGCGGCTAGAAAGCCGCTTTTAAGGGGCCGGCCCTTAAAGCCGTCCCCAACTCTCTCCTGTCAACTGAGTGAATAAAGTTTACTACCTACCTACCTTTTACCAGTGAACATCGAAGGAAACGTTTGGACTTTGTGCGTCAGCACGAACATTGGAGGGTGAAGACTGGCAGCAGGTCATCTTCAGTGATGAATCGACGTTCACCTCTTGCTGGAACCAGCAACTTCATGTTTGGAGGGTCCGTGGCAGCCGGTGAAGTGTATATTGCTTGTGTATCATTTCACACAGACAGCGGTTCGGCACCGCTCTTAGGTTTAGGAGCGTACTCATAATCATCATAATCCGCAGCAGCATCACCTTGACTAACCTAACTACAGCAAAGGTCTCTCCCATACTACTCCAGATAACCCGGTCCTGTTGCCGGCCATGGTCCCGTAATTCACTCGAGCTTCTTAATCTCATCCGTCCAACTGATTTTCTGCCGTGCCGAGCTGTGCTTGCCTTTTCTTGCAATCCACTCTGCTACCAATAATTACAATTGATTATTCTTCTCTCTCATTTCATGTTCGGCCCACTTCCTCCTTTCGACTAGTCAGTAACTCACGTTTTCCTCTGTCCCACTATGCTATTATTGTGGCTCGACGAAAGGGTTTTTACATAGTTACCACGCTTTGAATGTTGCGCGTAGAAAACGGATTTATCGCTCTTATTGCAGGTACGAGCATTAAAACATTCGCAGTGTCGGTGCAAGCGGGCGTGTATCAGTCAACGTCTGGGGCGCAATTTTCACAAGTAACCTATCCTGGTCGAAACACATCGAATATGTATGCACAAAGTCACTTAAGAAACTGGGTTATCTTCGACGCACACTCAGCCAAGCACCGAAAGACACCAAACTCCTGATGTATAAAACACTAATCCGACCGACACTCGACTACGCATGCTCCGTGTGGAACCCTTACCGAAAAGGCGAAATTAACAAGATTTGAAGCCGTTCAAAAGAAAGCCATCCGATTTATCTGTCGCAGGTATGACTGCGCTTTTTCACCAACCACAGCCCTCGTATCTCTAGAGCTAACCACCTTAGCTGCCCGTCGTGAAATTGAATCACTAACCTTTTTTTCACCGCATCATTCACTGTTCATATCGCCTGTCATCGAACAAATATGTCACATATGCAAGCCCCACTCAGACCAGAAGCAATCACACCCTTAACGTTACCCCGTATCATCCCCGCGCAGACACGTTCAAATATAGCTTTTTTCCGCGAACAATTGAGCGTTGGAATTTGTTGCCTGGCCACGTGCGCTCTCTTGACTTGCTTACATTTCCTTCTAAAATACAACTATTGTAAACTACGTACATATACCACTTTTCCCCCTTTGTACGAGTGCACTTTTGTACTTAGATGTGTATATTAGGTCGATTTTATGTAACTCTTTACCATGCCGCTAAAACTGTACACTTCCTTCTATGTTGACTTTCGAATACCTGGTTTCGTCGTTACTATGTTTTCTTTCTTTCTTTTTGCTTTTGTTTCATTATTGAACTTGTTCGATGCACGGTTTTGTGCGATGTACCCACTCCTGCTATAGCCCCAAGAGGGGCTGCAGTATGTTAAAATAAAATAAAAATAAACATATGCCGGTCTGGGTCCGCTCTTCCGCATCCCCGGAATACTTACGGCCGAAGTCTACAATGAGATCATCGACGATGTTCTCGTATACCTTTTGCCTTCAATGGACCGTTTCCTGACGGATGCTTTTATTTCCAACACTATTGCTGCCCTGTTCACAATGCATCCTCAGGGCAAGAAAATTTAAATGCTTCTGGCATTGCACAGCTCTGCTGGCCTCCTAAAAGCCCCGACCTCAATATCATCGAGAATGTTTGGGGACTAATGAAGGCACAATTGGCTCACGCCAATTTGACAAACAATGACGCAGACACTTTGTGGAAACATGTTGAGATGGAGTGGAATGCTCTCAGACAAGACCTTGATTTGGGGAAATCTCTGTTTGCTTCTATCCCGAAAAGGCTAAACGACGTGAAGGAGAGCTCGGACGGCGTATCGAAGTATTGATTAAGTTGTAAGCACTAAATGTACTGTAACAGTGAGTTTAGAGAGACCCCTGAGTTTTTTCGTCTCCAATAAAGAATATTGGATATTAATTTCTGTGGTGTCTACAAAAAACATCTCATTTTCAGATGTTCCTTTGTTATGATGCTATAAGTCAAGCTCTCTCGTCCGAAAATCACGACGCTCTGAGTCCTTCAAACTTCTCGACGACCGTGAACCAAAAATATATCATGTTTCAAACAATCATTCTTTCTATTTTTTTTTGTCAAATACGCGACTCTGCGAAACAAAAAGCAAAGTTAAAACTAAAGAGAGCCCGCACCTTATGTAGTCGTCACGGGCAGCGTTTGCCACGGCAGCAGTGACGTAATGCACACGCTAGATGCAGCCTTCATGCCGTCCGATTACTGATAATAGCGAAGAATGCGTTGCATAAAATACCATCCCCTTCTATTATCGGAAGCCAGTAAAGAAAAAAAGAAATAAAAAAAAAACACCTTCATTGGACGGGAGTGACCACAGCTTCAGGAACAGCAAAAAGAGTGAGGGAAGCTTGCCTACTGCTTCCCTCTCCTGAAAAAAGAATTCTGGGCCGTGGCGCTGTTTTCGCTCTTGGTCGACACTCGCGCGATTACCTTCATATCACTTCCGACTGTACATATATTTAGCGTCAATTCATGACGTGTCGCTCAATAAAAAAATTTACAACACCGTCCCCCTTCCATCCGCATGCTTAGCATATTGTCACGAGGTTGTGATACACGCAGCACTTGAGAGGAAGCACGCAGGAGTCAGGGCGGTGTCAGGCGAACTGTTTATTGGGCGAACTTGTGCCCAGCAAAACAGGGCCAAACACAACTCACAGCAACAGCGGCGTGAACAGTCGTCGGCCGACGGAAAAAAAAGAAAAGACCCCCAGTGGCGCACTGCGCCGGCTTTTTATACACGCGTCGTAACGCGTTCCAAAGTGGCATACAAGATAAACGCGGCCTGCGTTGCGCTTAACAGAAAGTGATAGCGTCTTCCTTCGCAAACGAAAAGAACCGCACGTGTCAGTTTTTTATACACGCGTCGTAACGCGTTCCAGAGTGGCATACAAGATAAACGCGGCCTGCGTTGCGCTTAACAGAAAGTGATAGCGTCTTCCTTCGTAAACCAAAAGAACCGCACGTGTCACTACCCCCCTCTGAAAAAGCATCGTCTCGATGCTAAAGACAGAACATAAGAGAGAGTACATGCAATAAATTACATTAACAATGCGTCACAGCTAATCAGCGCGCGTAATAAGGTTTAAGTCGCACCACGTGTACGACTTCGGGTCGTGCACGGCGTCGTTGGGATGACGTAAAGCCATCGGGCACGACCTCATAGTCCAGTTCACCACGACGTCGGACTACCTTGTAGGGTCCAAAGTAGCGTCGCAGGAGCTTCTCAGACAATCCCCGTCGTCGTATCGGCGTCCAGACCCAGACAAGGTCACCTGGTTGGTATTCGGTGTGGTGTCGTCGAAGGTTGTAGTGGCGCCTGTCGACCGTCTGTTGGCTCTTGACACGCAGGCGGGCTAGCTGTCGAGCTTCTTCAGCGCGATCCAGGTAGCTGGCGACGTCGAGGTCTTCTTCGTCGGTGCCGACCGGTAGCATGGCGTCAAGCGTCGTTGTTGGGCTCCGTCCGTAGACGAGCTTGTATGGAGCAAACTGCGTCGTTTCCTGCACGGCCGTGTTGTACGCGAAGGTTACATACGGGAGTATGGCGTCCCACTTCTTGTGCTCGACGTCCACGTACATGGCCAGCATGTCGGCGATGGTCTTATTTAGACGCTCGGTGAGGCCATTCGTCTGTGGGTGGTACGCGGTGGTTCGGCGGTGGCTTGTCTGACTGTACCTCAAGATCGCTTGCGTTAGGTCAGCCGTAAAGGCCGTACCTCTGTCGGTGATGAGGACCTCGGGGGCTCCATGGCGGAGGACGATGTTCTCAATGAAGAACATGGCGACCTCGGCGGCAGTGCCCTTGGGCAAGGCCCTTGTTTCGGCATAGCGGGTGAGGTAGTCAGTCGCTACGACAATCCATTTGTTGCCAGAAGTTGACGTCGGGAACGGCCCCAGTAAGTCCATGCCGATTTGTTGGAATGGCCGTTGAGGTGGTTCGACGGGTTGCAGAAGTCCGGCTGGCCTAGTTGTCGGCGTCTTGCGTCGCTGACAGTCTCTGCATGTTTTTACGTAGTGGGCGACGTCGGCAGCGAGGCGAGGCCAATAGTACTTCTCTTGTATTCGTGACAGTGTGCGGGAAACACCAAGATGTCCGGCTTTCGGGTCGTCGTGTAATGCTTCCAGAACCTCTGGACGTAACGCTGAAGGTACCACGAGGAGGTGGTCGGCGCGGAGCGGCGAGAAGTTTTTCTTCAGGAGGACGTTGTTTCGCAGGAAAAACGAAGCCAGTCCTCGGCGGAATACTTTCGGCACGTCGGCGGTCTTGCCTTGCAGGTAGTCCATGAGGATCTTGAGCTCCGGGTCAGCTCGTTGGCGTTCCGCGTAGTCGTCGGTACTTATGGGTCCCAGGAAAGAGTCGTCGTCCTGGTCATCCTGGGGCGGCGGATCGACAGGGGCGCGAGACAAGCAGTCAGCGTCGGAGTGCTTTCGTCCGCTCTTGTAGACGACGGTGATGTCAAATTCTTGTAGTCTGAGACTCCACCGTGCGAGGCGCCCTGATGGATCATTCAAGTTAGCTAGCCAACACAAGGCGTGGTGGTCACTCACGACTTTGAAAGGCCTGCCGTACAGGTAGGGACGGAACTTTGATGTAGCCCAGATGATGGCAAGGCATTCCTTTTCTGTCGTGGAATAATTGGCTTCTGCCTTCGAAAGTGACCGGCTAGCGTAACTGATGACCCTTTCAAGTCCGTCGGTCTTCTGCACGATCACGGCGCCGAGCCCTGTGCTGCTTGCGTCCGTGTGAATTTCGGTGTCAGCTTCTTCGTCGAAGTGCGCCAGTATTGGCGGCGTTTGCAGGCGTCGCTTTAATTCTTGAAATGCCTCGACTTGCGGCGTTTCCCATTTGAAGTCGACGTCGGCCTTCGTGAGGTACGTCAGTGGCTCGGCGATCCGCGAAAAGTTCTTCACGAAGCGCCTGTAATAAGCGCAGAGGCCAAGAAATCGGCGTACTGCTTTCTTGTCGGTGGGTGCAGGAAAGTCGGCGATCGCAGCTGTTTTCTGTGGATCAGGGAGCACTCCCGACTTGCTGATAACGTGGCCAAGGAACAATAGTTCCTCGTAGGCGAAGCGGCACTTTTCTGGCTTCAGGGTAAGTCCCGAGGCTTTGATTACCCGAAGAACAGCTTCAAGGCGCCGGAGGTGCTCGTCGAAGTTGGAACAAAATACGACTACGTCGTCCAAGTAGACGAGGCAAGTCTGCCACTTCAAGCCTGCGAGTACTGTGTCCATAACCCGTTGGAACGTCGCAGGCGCCGAGCAAAGACCAAAGGGCATGACCTTAAACTCGAATAGGCCGTCTGGTGTTATGAAGGCAGTCTTCTCTCGGTCTCTCTCGTCTACTTCGATTTGCCAGTAGCCGGTTTTGAGATCCATCGACGAAAAATACTTGGCGTTGTAGAGTCTGTCCAGAGCATCGTCTATCCGTGGGAGGGGATACACGTCTTTCTTCGTGATGTTGTTCAGGCGACGATAATCGACGCAAAAACGTAGGGTTCCGTCCTTCTTCTTCACCAACACCACGGGTGATGCCCACGGACTCGTAGACGGCTGAATGATGTCGTCACGCAGCATTTCGTCGACTTGTTGCTTGATGGCCTCGCGTTCCCGTGCAGAAACTCGGTAGGGGCTCTGACGGAGCGGACGGGCATATTCGTCGGTTATGACGCGATGTTTCGCGAGAGGGGTCTGACGAAGCCTCGACGACGACGAGAAGCAGTCCTTGTATTGGTGGAGTAAGGCTTTGAGCTCCTTTTGTTGCTGCCTGGAAAGGCTTTGATTGACGTCGAAGGCGGGCGCGGACACTGCTGTCGACGTTGCGGCTCCCTGAGAATCAGTGAGGGCGAAGGCATTGCTCGCTTCCACAAATTCGCTTAGATGTGCTACCGTCGTGCCCCTATTTAAGTGCCTATATTCGTTGCTGAAGTTCGTCACCATTACCTTGGCTTCGCCGTTATGAAGCTTGGCTATGCCTCTTGCGACGCACATCTGACGGTTTAGGAGCAGGTGCTGGTCGCCTTCGATGACACCTTGTAAGTTGGTAGACGCTTTGGTGCCGACGGAAATGATGACGCTCGACAGTGGCGGGATGGTTACCTGCTCTTCTGTCACATTCAAGGCATTGTGAGCGACGTTGCAGTCTGACGCCGTTGCATTATCCGTGGACAGCGTGATTGACCTGGATCTTAGGTCGATTACTGCGCCTTGCTGGTCCAGGAAATCCATGCCTAAAATGACGTCTCGCGAGCATTGCTGCAGGACCACAAAATTCACAGAATACGTCTGGCTGTGAATCGTGACTCTTGCCGTGCAGGTTCCAGTCGGTGTTATATGGTGGCCCCCTGCTGTTCGGATATCCGGTCCTTCCCATGCAGTCTTTACCTTCTTGAGCTTAGCGGCGAAGAGACCACTGATGATAGAGTAGTCGGCGCCGGTATCGACTAGGGCGGTGACGCTGTGGCCGTCGATGATCACGTCGAGGTCGGTGGTTCGTCGTCTGGCGTTCCGGTTAGGTCGGGGCGTCGGATCACGGCTGCGTCGGCTTGGTCCGGTGCTGCTATGTCGCGTCGGCGGCGAGGCTTTGTCGTAAAGACTCTGCTCAGGCGGCGTACTGCGACTACGTCGGGAAAGTTCGTGCGTCGTGGTCGTCGTCATCGCAGCGGCGGCGGCGGCGGAGGAGGATCTTCGGCATTGCGTCGTGCAGCAACCGCACCTCCATCGGTTGCTGCCTTTAGTTTCCCGGGTAGGGGCTTGGGGATCGGCCCCGGTTAGGGCCGGTGTACTGGCGGCGATCCGGGGAGACGTAGCGGCCAGGCGAAGGTGAACGGGATGGTCGTCGTTGTTGCCACTGCGATCCGGCGATGTAGTCGGCGATGTCGCGAGGTCGCTCACCTGGGCGCGGACGCGGCGCGTTCACGTCGAAGCCACGCAGTCCCATCTCACGGTACTGGCAGTAGCGGTAGGTGTGCCCGGCTTCGCCGCAGTGGTAGCATAGTGGGTGGTGGTTCGGGGTGCGCCAAACGTCAGTTTTCCTCGGCGAGCGCTGGATTACTGGCGAGCGGGAAGGCGTCGGGGGTGGCGGCGGTGGCCGGCGACGAAACTGCGGAGACGTTGGGTCCTGGTGTTGGCGAGGAGCGGCGACAGGTCGTCGTGCAGTAGCGGCGTAGGTCATCGCCTCCGGTTGGGGCTGTGGCCGTTCAGGAACGCTCAGTGAGCGCTGTAGTTCCTCGCGGACTACGTCTTCGAGAGAGGCGACTTGGGGCTGAGACGATGGCAACATGCGGCGCAGTTCTTCACGAACAATAGCGCGTATGGTCTCGCGCAGGTCGTCGGGGCAGAGTCCTCGGACTTCTGCGACGTCTGGCGACATGCGCCGATCGTATTGGCTGGTCCGCATTTCAAGAGTCTTCTCGATGGTGGTAGCCTCGGAGAGGAACTCTTGTACCGTCTTTGGCGGGGTTCTGATCAGTCCGGCGAAGAGCTCCTGCTTCACTCCTCGCATAAGCAGGCGAACCTTCTTGTCTTCAGACATGTCGGCGTCGGCGTGGCGGAAAAGTCGCGTCATCTCCTCCGTGAAGATCGTTACGTTTTCGTTGGGGAGCTGCACCCGAGTTTCAAGCAGTGATGCGGCTCTTTCCTTCCGCACGACGCTTGCAAAGGTGCGCAGGAAAGCAACGCGGAAGTCGTCCCAGGTTCGAAGCGTTGACTCGCGGTTCTCGAACCAAGTCCTTGCGGCGTCTTCCAGGTAAAAATACACATGACGCAGCTTGTCGTCCGGGTCCCACTTATTGAGGGCTGCGACGCGGTCGTAAATGTCAAGCCAGCTTTCCGGGTCTTCGTAGGTCGATCCGCGGAAGGTAGGCGGCTCTTTGGGCTGGTTGACGACCACGGTTGCCGAAGACCTTGCTTCCGTCATCGTGGATGCCGGCTTCGTAGCAGCCTTTGTTTTCTTGTCCTTGTCGGGGAGCGGCAGGTATTCGGGCGGTAGTCCTTGTTGTCTTCGGCTCACTCGAACGACCGGGTCGGCGTCGTCCTCTTGGCGGCTTGGGCTTGGCTCACGGCTGGACTGGGGCGTACGGTACATGGACAAAGAAGCACCTCCACCAGATGTCACGAGGTTGTGATACACGCAGCACTTGAGAGGAAGCACGCAGGAGTCAGGGCGGTGTCAGGCGAACTGTTTATTGGGCGAACTTGTGCCCAGCAAAACAGGGCCAAACACAACTCACAGCAACAGCGGCGTGAACAGTCGTCGGCCGACGGAAAAAAAAAAGGCCCCCAGTGGCGCACTGCGCCGGCTTTTTATACACGCGTCGTAACGCGTTCCAAAGTGGCATACAAGATAAACGCGGCCTGCGTTGCGCTTAACAGAAAGTGATAGCGTCTTCCTTCGCAAACGAAAAGAACCGCACGTGTCAGTTTTTTATACACGCGTCGTAACGCGTTCCAAAGTGGCATACAAGATAAACGCGGCCTGCGTTGCGCTTAACAGAAAGTGATAGCGTCTTCCTTCGTAAACCAAAAGAACCGCACGTGTCAATATCGTCGTTTCCCAGGTACGTGGGACTGATCTGCCGAATTTTTGGGTTCTGTGTTTGAAAGCCCAGTGACCAAGTAGCGATCTGTGTTGCGTACGTCATTATAACACTTCGTGTCGCCCACGCACCGTCCAGTCATCAACATGGACAGGTGCGCAGTGCTGCCAAACTGGATGTCCGCGCATGGCAATGTCTGGAGTTCGCGAACTACACCGCTGCGAAGGCTTGGCGCTGCTGGTGTTTCATTTAACGCCGACAGCACTACCGGTCATGCTCAGAAAAGAGGGGTTGTATTGAAAATAAATGAATAGGTGTGGCGTTTCTAGGGGGTGGCACACCAGAACGTGCCTCCCCCCGCCCCCCGTCCCGATAGAAAATGTTTTTGCCATGGCATATACAGAGTGAAAAATGACCCTTTTGAGGGGGCGTCCCCCTTGGGATTAATTTTAGGGGCGAAGCTCCTTAGGGCGTGGGCTGTGCGTCCCCTGTAGCCTGTATGTAGCCACCTCTAGTTTAGTTCTTGCAGTGTTCACTAGATGGCGGTACCGTCCCTTGTATGTACCCACCTCTAGTTTAGTTCTTGCAGTGTTCACTAGATGGCGGTACTGTCTCCTGTATGTAGCCACCTCTCGTTTAGTTCTTGTAGTGTTTACTAGATGGTGGTACTTGTAGCTGATGATGAAAAGATGCAAGATGCTATAAACTAGAAAGCGGTACTTGTATGATGAAAGACGCGAGATCTTATAAAAAAGGAATGATGTCACATATGGCGCGTGTCATTGGTTGAAGGCAATCGTTCGATTTAGTGCGGCGACGTATGCTAGGGGGAGCGTTGTAATAACATCCGTTCGCTGTTGGCGCGCGCTCGGAGTCGCCGGATGGATAAGGCTGCACAGCGGAGAGAGCGCAAGGCGGCAGCAGAGAGAGAGAATAAACTTTATTGGGTTCCAGCATGCGGGATTCCCTCCGGCCGCGCAGGGCGTGGGGTTCATCCTATCTCACGTTACAGCGCGCGCTCGCAGAAAGAATCCCAATGTGCGAGCGCGCGAGGCAAGGGACATCGCAAGCCATCCATCGTCTAAGAACAAATAAAAGTTGATTTGTGTATATACACACACAGCGTTTCTCACGTCTTTACATGATGATCGACTGGGCGAATTACACGGAAGATTCACAGTTTACCGATGAATCCCTCCGGAGCTTCGCCCATTCATCATCATTCACCCCGTGAATATGCCGTAATTTTTTTTTCCTACACCCCTCATAGGTGTGTCGATTTTTCACTTATAGTTTTAACTTTGTTGATGTACCGACCTTCAATCGAGGTGTTATATTTTCAACAGTTCTCCAAGCACACGCGACCATCCAGGACTACGAGCTTCGAGAACTGTGCGGTAAGTCAACTAACCCTGAGCGTTGGTCAAGTCGTGGTTAGTCAGCTTGGTACTGTCACAACGCAGAAATATACAGACTGAATCGTCGTCTCTAACAGCACATGAAATGATGTGGTTTATGAGTCAGTCTAACCTTTCATGAAACATCGATATCTGATCTGTGGCAGTGTTGATGGTATATAGTCTCCTCTTGGCTAGACGCGCGCTTGATATCTTTTGGCTTTTTGTAAGACTGTGTATTTCACCCATTCTGCAAAAAAAAAAAGAAACAGTTGGAACTTGGAAGTCAGTGCTCTGTCATTTCGTTTGGCTGGCTCGGCCGTTTCTTCGTTTTCCCGTGCACTGTCCGTTCGATAAGGGACTGTAAGTACAGTAATCAAAACAGTTAAGTGTTAAGTAAATACAGTAAAGTCACTAGGTTAATCAGCCGTAGTCTCTTAGGTGACGTAAGTCTGCGCGGATTCCACCAATAATGATATGGGCTCGAATAGCGGAAAGCTCGAATTGAGTCAAAGGCAAACATTCAATGTGGAGCCAGGGGAGGTTCCAGTGACTCATTTTTTTAGGGGGGAGGGGGGTAGTCACTTGAAGTTACACCTGAGGAGGGAGCGGGGTCCTGACTTTTGTTCTTCGTGGCATTAAAACCGCGTCATACCATAACTTATACTATGAATTTAGGCTCACAGTGGTCCCACTTATTTGTCATTTACTGGTGGTAAGAGGTGGGTGACAAGGACTGAAAAAAAAAACGGTGCTGACACAGGCTTTGCGGAGGGGGGGGGGGGGGGCGATCACCCCTATACCATCCCTTTTCCCCGTCACTACACCCGTCACTGTGCGGAACTAATTTTCTTTCGGACTCGGCCAACGGAGTGGGAGGGGGGGATCTGTCTGCGGCCTAGCTTTGACCTCCACAATACAGAATCATGTGTATGCCTATGACATCATTACAGTGACAATGACAGCAAAACGAGGAAGCATCACGTCATCAGACAGGGCACAAAACCCAAAAACAAAACTAAGTTCCGGTGTTATACCCAAGGGGGACGCCCCTTCAAAAGGGTCATTTTTCACCTGCGAAAACCAGATATGATTATGCATGACAAGTATATATAGAGGAGGACCTGCGGTATCTATTTCAAACCATCATGCGCTGTTCTTGCATTTGGCCATCATCGAAATGCGACCGTGGTGGCCGGGAACCGAATAGATATTACCAGCGAAAATAAAAGACAGACAGAAGATACACAAAGGGAGGAATTAAGATACACACGGTGTTGATATTTAGTCAAACAGAAACCAAATAGTCCTAACTTCACCCGCAACCGTAAGTCGAACCTGCGTTCCTCAGCTAAGCTGCTACATGCTATAGTCGTCAAGGTGCCACGGGAGGGGATAACGGAACTGTAAGGATGTCGAAATTGAGGGGTATAACAAAATTGTTATGGTCGATACATATGCCACGGCTCATAACATAACTACAAGGCTCCTCCTGCATATAGGACTGTCGCTGTTTTGCTCGCTTTTCGTGAAGATTCTCCCTGGTTGCTTTGCTAAGTGATCTTAATTTCGTCACCGCGCCCATGTTGATAGGCCACCTCGAAGAAGCATCTACCCCGAGGGCAGCCGGTGGATGGTGATCGCGGTCGTCACGGCCCTGGTCATCGCCATTATTGGCGTCATGGGTGCCATCGTGTACATCCTCATGATCGGTAAGCGTGGGTAGTGAGACGTGCATGTGGCACTATACACTGAAGCAAGACTGATAGTTTGGCTAGTCGGGCTAGTTGGCCGTATACACTCTCAGAAAAGAGCGAGCGAAAAAGGCGTCTTTTTTGTCCCACAAGGAAAACCGTCATCAAACTGGCCGCCATGCGCGTTTCCCTTGGTGAAAGCTCTGCGTTCTCCACTTTCCTTTCAAGAGTGTTATGTCACGTGGATAACATGACAGAATTATTGCTGCGTCACTGCTCCTCCACCCTTCGGAGCCGACCGAACTTTTCAATATCTGCTTGAGCCGCGTAGGTCTGCAGCCCTAGCAATTATATCGCTCGGACGAGGAATACACGATGCTCAGGGCGATGTCATCGAACACTACTCTATTTTTGTATACGGAGCATGATGGCGACGGCAAAGAAGCACCTCGAGTGTATTCATAAGCGTGCCCAGGATTCCTTTTCAAAAGGGGGGGGGGGGGCGGAGGTTTGTCGCAGCGCCCCTTCCCCATCATGTAAACGTACGGGGCTGACATCTTGCCTCTTCCCCCCCCCTCCCCCCGTACACACGCCTATGAGTGTACGTATTATATCGTTATGGCAATATTACTACGAGGGAATATCATTTTTCTGTTTAGCGTTCCCTGAAACTTGATGCCACCTTTACCTGATGCGTTCAGCAGTTTACCGCGAGCTTTTTACTGTGCAGAGGACTCCGGATCATCGTTTCAAGGGGCGCCACAAGTGCGATCCAAAAAACGTAAGGTGTTTTTTTGGGCTTACGTAAAAGGTAAACACGGCTCTACCGCGAAACGTGGGACAGCGCAAGCTCGAGAAGCACATCAGGCAAACGGTGTGTGTTCCTCATCTGTAACGCATGAATCGTGGTATATTCGAGACTCCTTTCTCGTTGGTTTATCGGTGGTGACGTCAGGGAGCTCTAGCGCGCCGCCTATAGCGTAATAACGCAGTCACAGCTAGAACGGGTGACACGTCCATGCGGGGCTCGTTTGAGTGTGATATACGATGGAAGATCATTACGTGCAAGGTGGTTACACTAAAACTTAGCTGTACTACTAGAACTCGGACATATGGAACCTTAGTATAACCTCCCTGATTTAATACGGCGTTACTACGCGAAGGCGGCTCGCTTACACTCCCCGTGGATTCCCGCAATTCATGCGTGGGAATTCGTCGAACCATACCAATCGCTTGCTTTGAGTTCATTCCAACTTTAGATTAGCCCCGGTATACGGTCCGGGATCCTGCATTTCGAGCGTCACGGATCGCCTGTGACGTCATGGAGCACCGCGCAGAACTGCTACTGAGCTTCAACCGAAGAACATCTGCGAAAGATGGCGCCACCGAGGTTCAAGGGCATCACCCAACCAGTGAGTACAGTGTTCTAGAAAGCTTTGAGAAATTGGAGCAATATTTATTTATTTATTTACAACTACTGCAGGCCCTGCTCGGGCTCAAGCAGGAGTGGGTAACAAATGTTAGTGACAAAACAGAGTATAAATATAAAAGAAAATACAATACTTGGTACAAAAATAAGGAAATTCACAACATCAGGGAAAATATAAATAATACATAGCAATAATGGCATTCATACCGAAATACAAGAAAATCTCAGCACTAATATTATAGCAGTATGATAGAAAAAGTATATATATTTTTTAGTTCGTTCGATTAGCAGCCGCTATAATAGGACAATATGCCTGAAAGCAGCGTTGTCACGACATTTCAACTTGTCACCTTGACATAGTTGTGTGTTGGGGGGAAGGGGGGGAGTGCAGTCGAGGACGCGAACTGTCAAGCTTATTCCAGAGATTACGTGACCACCAGTGATAAGGCTGGGAAGACCACGATGCCGGATGTAAAACGTCGAGTCCTAACGATGATCAGTTTTATCAACGACCGCCTGCTTGCCGCTCTGCAGTGCGCAGTGCGTATCGTTTTAGTCGGACCGTTTTAAAGACGACAGTCTTTCTTGGGGACCTTCGACGAAAAAATTTTGGTCTGTCTGCCTGTACATTTGTCTGTTTATCTGCCCTGACGATACCTCAAACGGCACCAAACGGCCAACCCCATTCGCAGCGCCCACCAGTGTTGCTCAAGGTTTAGCATTCATAGTTGTGCAATTGTCAAATAAAAAACGCAAATATCGCGCATATCTGAGGCGGCATAACAACATGTCTGTTTTGTAGGTCTGTCTTTATACTAGAAGAGACAGGCACGAGTAAATATAAGGACTGTAGCGTTTATCGCACTGCAGACAGACAAATGTTTGGGCAGACAGACAGACAGACGGACGGACGGACGGACGGACAGACGGACGGACAGACGGACAGACAGACAGACAGACAGACAGACAGACCAAAACTTTTTTCGTCGAAGGTCCCCAAGAAATACTATCATTAAAAAAAAACTTTTGTGTTATACTCGCCAAGTGCCGGCTTTTTCAACGTCACGATGTACGTATACGTGACAGTATGTTCTGAAGCATGTGGGTGAAAGCACCCGATATCAGCCTGGCGATCCTGGTTGAATCGTGCAGGAGGTGCGCAGGTTATCATTCATCTAAAGTCACATTCATCTAAAGCTCCATCTATAGCCCGCTCTCGGAGGGTTTGCTGCGTGGCTTCTGCAGAAAATGCGTACTTTGAAAGGGCGGTCTCGGTCGCACACGCCCAGTCTTGGCGGAGATCAGCAGAGGCTCCTAAGTTTGCGTCATGGTGTAAGATATAAGCACTTACACCATGGTTTGCATATATGTATGTACTATTATCTCGGCATTCAGCGTTGAAGCGAGCGACAGCACGAAGGTCGTGTCGCTCGCTGCAGCGGCTGCGTTTTCTTGAGCCAGCGTTTTCCTCAATTGCTTCGTGTGGGATAGGTTAAATGAGTTAGTCGCTAGCTTTACATTCCGTTCTTGCCACGAACTCGTTGCGTCGTTCTCTGTGCGAAATCGCGACTGTTTTTCTTCTAGTCTTTACTGTTCAATACGCATGGAGCTTGCGTACGCAGTCTTGCTCGCATATTTTTATACCTGAGGTTATCTTTGGTTTATATACACTCTGAGAAAAAAAAATTGAGTATTTGAGTAGTAGTTCTACCACGCAACAATAATCGTCGTCCCTAGCGCCGGGCAAGTCGGCCTATATAGTCAAGTCGGAGTCTATATAGTCAAATAACCCGGCGCTCGCCCACGCGCGCTATTCATGACCGCCAACTGGGTGTTGGTGGTAAAAACATTATCTCTCTCTCTCTCTCTCTCTCTCTCTCTCTCACACACACACGCACACGCACACACACGCACACACACACACACACGCACACACACGCACACACACACACACACTGAGAGAGAGAGAGAGGTATGCAGCGACCGCCTCATAAGAGGGCGGCACCAACAACTCGAGCACCTATTACGATGGGGATAGTGCTGGGGGTCCCTGGTACAGCCACATAACACCTTTATACTACAGCACCCCACGGTAAAAAATCGGAAGGAAGGAAAATAGGAGGAACAGAACGGCAGGGAGCTTAACCACCCTATAGGCAGTTGGTTTGCTACCCTGCGCATGGGAGGGGGATGGGGGAGATGAAAGATAGAGAGCAGAGAGGGAAGAGGGATAAACACAGCACATTCGGCGGCACACGCGCGCACACTCAGTCATTGTCCAGTCTTGTCTTCCGCGGTGTGTTACATTGCTGTTACAGCCGCTTTTTCAAGTCCGTGTCGCGTAGGAATTTCAACAGAGCTTTTGTCACCTTCTGTTGCAATGTTTCCTCACGGACACTTGACATAATAGTGTCCACAGACATTTGGCTGTTGTCGATGCGCGCAAAAAAGGATGCCAGTGACTGTCTCTGGATGTCATACAACGGACAGTCGCACAGGATGTGGTGTAGCGTCTCTTCGCAATGACAGGCATCGCAGAGAGCGTAGTCCGCCATTTCTATGACAAAGGAATAAGCTTTTGTAAATGTCACTTCTAGCCATAAGCAAAACCGGGGTGACAACGCGAGGAAAGTACGCGGAGTAGATGACGATTATTGTTGCGTGGCAGTAATACTCCCCAAATACTCAGATTATTTTTCCATTGAGTGCATAATTTTGAGTCTCGCTTCGTGCGCTCTGGTACAAAATCATCAAGGCAATTTCAAACCCTTTCCCTTTCAGAAAATAAATTGAAACTAGCGAAACACTTTTATAGCTGCATTTGAATTAACGCGGCAGAGGCTCGCCATATTACACTGTAATCGGCAACTCTATGGCAATAGCATCAACTTTTGAGAGTACCTGCCACGGAGGAAGGAAAAGGTAAGGAGAGGCCCTGACGTCACTCGTTGTGAAGCCGCGATGAAGCCGGAAGTCGGCCATATTGAGTAGGCAAATTCTCCTCTCTTGTTTACATATGAATGCGAAGCAGAAGGCGCGACTCCCTCTCCGGCTCGGAAAGCACGTGGGCTGCGCAGCGCGTGTGTCGTGACGATCCGAAACTAATGGAACTGGGCTCATCACTCAGAGCCAGCGGGACACCTTCACCGAAATCGCTTCGTCCGAGTAATAACAAAGAGTAACAGCTCGCTGACAACGAAGCAACTACGAAAGAACGCGCGCTAGATGCACTGACAACGGCGAGTGCTTTCACGTCATTAATTGAGCAACTGTACAGACAACACGATCGGTCGTGCGCCTTCTACGGTTGCATTCCGCCACGCGACTGACGCAGCGTCCTGCCACTGTGTCCGTGTTTCGCGTGAAACTCACCTGCGTCAGCATTCTGCGACCGTGGTGACTTTGAGCACGGTGCTAGTGACAGTTGAACGTGGTTGCTGTTACGTTGAGATTACATGCAATGCTCGTGGAGAGTGTACCAAGCGGAACAGAAAAGGTGTTTTAATACGCACATGCAAGTTGTTACTGTACACACACAACACGAAACTACGTATGTGCACATGGTCCTCACGGCGTCTTGCTGGGCTCAACAGCGTCGTCCGTTGTCACAAGCAGGAGCACTGCTCAACCGTCACTGACCTGCAAAGCGTTCGTCGTCATTCAGCTTCGTCATGGTGCCCAACGCCATTCCGCTGAACACTAACTGCTTCATCCGCGTCATCCGCCGCACGACACATGGATATGCACTTGTTCTACGCACTGTTGAAAACCCGTGATAGACAAAGAGATTTGTAAACGTTGCTAAGAGTAATGTAACAGCCAGACGAACACTGCGTAACCAATAACGCGGCGCCGAGCACAGATATTGTCCGCCACGGCTCAGCACGAGACCGGCGGAGGCACACATTCCGCCGCCAGCCGCGGCCGCTCACTGCTACACCAGCTTCACTGCGCAACACGTAACCATAACAACGCCGCCATTGCGCCTACTGAATATGGCCGCCATGATGTCATTTCCGCCACATTTTTTACGCCCTGCGCCGGCTGGGCATGCCCTCTCCTTACCTTTTTCCTTCCTCCGTGGTACCTGCAATGAAAGAGACATTTTTAGTTCACGCATTTAATAGTTCACGCTGCAGACTGTAGCGCCGTTTTAGCCTCCAAGATTAACATAAATAAAGACTGTAAAGATGCCTGTGTTTTGTTGCCACCCAACATTGCGGTAACAATTTAAAATAAAATAGTTTTTTATTATAAAAATAACAAAAAGGTTTTGTTAAAGCGACGTAAGTTCTACAAAGTAGTGAAGCAGTATTGTTTACTCTCAGTACCACAACTATGGCGTGGCTAGTTCAGTACGTTCGCCGGTGCATCGGCGCGGCTGCTATGCGATTACCAGCTGAGGAATATCAACAGCAGAAGCACATGCGCCCGTACCATCTTCGCCGAACGCGTGCCTTAACTACCTCTTGAAGTCCCCAAAAAGGAAGATGGCAGAGACCGTCACCGTCAAAGTCGAGAAGCTCGACGCGTCGGAGATTGAGCAAAAGTGAGCATGCATGCTGTCGCCGACATCTGACAGCGTCTGCTTAGTCCTTCGTTTTATTTCTTACCGGTCGCACTCGGACCGTTGGCTACGAGCTCTAGTTTTGTGGTTTTCAATGTCGAGAGTTCGGGCTTGTTTGGTGTGGCATTACGGATGAAACATGCCGTGCGTGTTCGTGTAAAACCAACGTGTGTACCAGTTCCCTGCCCTGCTCGCTGCTTAGAAGTGTGGCAACTCGGGCCAGTTGCTATGGCATGGCGATAGTTATAGCGCGAGAACAAAACGACGACACAGAGACAGAGTCCTTCGTGTTCTTCTTGTCTCTGTGTCGTCGTTTTGTTCTCGCGCCATAACTATCGTCCTGGTCGTGGCGCTGCTGGATTCACGTTTGGTGGTTTTGTAAAAAAAAAAGAGTATCAATTTCAGGATCGTCGAGCTCTGCACTGCCAACCCGGCCGGCATCACGGACAAGATCGTACAAATGCACTTGCCCACCGTCGATCCCAGCGCCCGGGTGGCCGCTTTCAACAGCTTGCTTTCCCAGGTAATTAGTTGATTATTACCCATAGTGGCCACGCTGTAACTGTTGCGGGGGTGCGGATGACGTCGTGAATTCGAATTCTAACAAAGAAAGAAAGAATGGAAATCAAGTTATACAAGTGCACGTACACGAAAACTTGGTGGAAAATCTGGCCTTGGTTGTACGACGGTCACTGTACTCGGCTGGTCCCAAAAGTCGCGGCTTCGACACTGGCCGCGACGGTTGCATTGCGGTGTAGCCAAAGTGCTAAATGCCCGTGTACTGTGAAATAGAAACGTAGCGGATTCTACAGGGAGACAATACAGCCCGACTGCTGTGCTAGTGCGCGTTAAAAGTACACCAAATGATCGACATTTCTGGAGCCTACCCCCTCATGATCATAAAGTGGTTTTACCACGTAAAACTTCAGGTGTTTTGTTTTTAAAGCGTACGAAGCACAGATTTTGATTGTTTATTTGATGAGAGCTCAAAACGAAAATGCGATTGTTCATCACTGGTCATAAGTTGACTTGTTCGGTATTTATTTACTTGTAAATACTGCCAATACCCAATTTATCATGGCAGAATGGCATATACAATAGTTGAATACAATGTTTACACAAATTGTGATACACTGGCAACAGCAAGTAATTGCGACGAAAGTGCAAAGTAAGAGTGATTAGTAGTGGCATGCAAATATTGAAAAAACAGGCTTACAAATAAAGTCCATAGCGAAAAGTAGAAACAAAAACAAAAGAAAAACTTGTGAGACCAGTGTGTAAGCATTTTTAAAATTATTTAGTTTAAACTGTGCGTGATACACAAGTAATACGCTTCGTAATAGAAGTCGTGGTAGCTTAGATTTAGGTGTTGTTTAGCTTTAGGGTGCCAGACCGACTCCTAGCCGTCCATGGCAGTGGTTTCGGTTGAAGTCAAAGTGCAAGAGCAGTTTATGCGCAAGACCCTCTGATAATGTATAACATTGCCTATATCTCTTTAAATGTCCTGTTTAAGATGTGAAGCGTTGTTTTTTACAGGGAAAGCTTGAGATTCTCAAGCAGAAGAACCAACTGCTGTACCGTTTAAAGAACACCGAAGCCGACAGGTAAGTACTGATGCTTCTGTTTGAAACTTTAGCTGCATGTAAAAAAAAATGAAAAGGTACGTAGCCAAACTTTTCTGTTTCGTGATTTTTCAGCAAGTGCAAGGGCTCTGACAGAGAAGAAAAAGTCGTGTACAAGATTGTCGAAGAAGCCGGGAACAAAGGTGAACAAATTAAAAAGTTGCAATGTAACTCGTTGAGATGATTATGCAATTCACACCACCTCTTGCATGCATTAATGGCATGCGACACCCCGCTTGTTTCGCCTTACCGTGGTGGTATAGTGGCTAAGGTACGCGGCTGCTGACCCGCAAGTCGCGGCGGCTGCATTTCTGATGGAGGCGGAAATGTTGTAGGCCCGTGTGCTCAGATTTAGGCGCACGTTAAAGAATCCCAGGTGGTCGAAATTTCCGGAGCCCTCCACTACGGCGTCTCTCATAATCATATGGTGGTTTAGCGACGTTAAACCCCACATATCAATCAATCAATCCCGCTTCTTCTAAGCACGACCACAGATTATTGGTTCGTGGCTGCATTCAAGACTAAACTCAAAAGCACGTGTTTATTTCGCAGATGAATCACTTTGTACTGTACCTCATACTTTATCAATACTTCATGGATTAATCATGTTTTCCGCTATGGCATAGCTCGTAAACATATTGCGGTTTCGGCATGTAAAGAAAAAAAAAGACAAGAATGCTAATATTCATGTCACTTCAGTAGTTGACTTCCCCTGTTGTTGTGCAGGCATTTGGATACGTGACATCCGTATCAAAAGTGGTCTCGTATTGACTGCTCTGAACAAGATTCTCAAGAACTTAGAGAGCAAGAAATTGATCAAGGCCGTGAAGTCTGTCTCGGTGAGTGTTCGTCTGTTGTCGCACGTTTTTCTCGCCTGCTGGCACCATAATGACAGTTGGACAGAACTTGCGAAGTCCGGAGAGACCCTGACAAAATGATCGAGGTAGGGCGACCGATGGGCTTCGTGACTAAAGAAATTTGCTGCTCTCAGCCACTCTCCACTGAGAGCGGCGCAGGTGTATGGGCAGAACAGAGCGACACAGTGTGTTAAAGGTGTTGCTGGGCCATTCAGCTTTCAACATTTCAGCCAAGATGTGGTCAGTTGAGATTAAAACAAGAAGAATAAAAAAAGGCAACATTTTGAATGCATGCTCATAAAATATCGGCATCCTAATCAAAATGGGATGTTATACAATCAGTAATGAGTGAAGAAAGTATAGTAATAATGTCAACATTAACACCAGTAACAAAACATTCTGACTTAAGAAAAAAAGGAAAAAGAAATGTTAAGATTGATATTGTGTTTTACCACCCCCTATCTAAAGATGCTGTACTCGCGGAAAAATGAAGTACCAAAACCAAAGCCCTGTTAGAATGTGTGTGTGTGTTGCGCAGGTGGTCCTGGAAAATGAGAGTGCAGTTGAATACTGTGCACAATGCTCACACTTAAATACACTCACGAAAGGTAATTGAACTTGTCCTGCTCGTGCACACTGCAAAGGTGGGCTTACCGGCCGCCCGGCTCACGGCATCAATCAAGCATGCATGCCCATTGGTGCAAGTTTGTGTGAATCTGCCTTTGAGAAAGAAATGCCGGCGGACCTTTATTGTTGTACCCAACTGTAGTATTGGTGGCCTGGGTCGACTAGAGAAACCATTGCTGGTTCCTAAATCTTTGTTGTTGCCATGATTGATTGGATATGCTTCCCACTGAATGCTACAGTGGTTGACATTAGAGAAATTGCTATGCGGGGTGTCTGAAATCAATCGATTGCACCATGCGAAAAGAAAATGCATGCAGTACTTTTTGGACCTATAGCCTTTCTGGCTAGAGTTTGGCCCAATACGAAAAACCGCCAGGCTTGCGCTAACATCCAGCGCAGTCGCCGCGAAAGTTGAGAGTGTGGCCTTCTATATTATTTATTTATTTATCTATCAAATACCCACAGCACCTTCATAGGCATTACAGGAGGGGGGAGGGCATGACGTGAATAATACTAAGCAGGGGTTACATGGAGAAAACACGGAAACATGATCATAACTATAATAGTGCATCACTATAATGTCTGTACAATGGCATCACGTAGCGCCTGGTCAAATGCTGCATTTGTATTTATGCTAACAATGTGAGCTGGTAACCGATTTCAGATTCTAATTGAATTGGGGAGAAAGGACTTGCTGTACATGTCACTTTTAAAGGATATTTCTTTTACATTTAAGTCGTGGTCTAATCTCTTCGACACGTGGTCCAGGTCATGTAAATATTTCGTGCAGCCAATCCCAGTTAGGGAATGGTAAATATCGTGGAATAATTTTAATTTTTGAGTGCAGCGTCTTTTTTGAAGACTGCCCCATCCAATTAAATATCTTGCATCAGATACACTCACTTGCCTTGAGTAATTTTTAAAAACAAACAGCACGGCCCTACTATGAATTCTTTCCAGCTTGTCTCTGCGGATTTGTGTCCATGGGTCCCAAACCCTTCTGGGGTACTCAAGTACTGATCGCACAGTGGAAAGATATAGTAGAGCCCATGCTTTGACTGGAAATTGTTTCGCGTTCCTTTTCAGGTACCCTAGCAACCGAGATGCTTTGCCAATAACGTAGTCAGTGTGTCGTGTCCATGATAAATCGGTGGTAAAGAACACTCCCAAATATTTAAATTCACACACGGACAATAGTTGTGTCCCATTAATATTAAAATTAGTCTAAAATTCTTGAGGTTTTTCTTTACAGAGATTGAGGTTATAAAAGGGAAAAAGAAGAAAGAAGTGAGCCCTGTAACTGTCTGCATCTGGTACGACACCTCAACAGTAGCTCACAAGGGATGTGGGTAAGGAAGGAATAAAAGAATAGGATTAAAGGTATAGAGAGAGTGAGAGAGATGCGCAGGGACAGTGAGCGACGATGGAAGTAAAGAGGAGATAGGAAAAATGAAACACGGTTACAGGAGCCCGAGGACGGGGCACCACTGGCGAGAGCTCTTGTCGGCGACAGGAGATGGCGTAGGGCTAATCCAGTCGGCCTGAGCTGCGCTGTCGGCGTGGTAGGGGACCGGCGGCAGGAGGTGGCTAAGGACCAACCCAGTCGGCCAGAGCTGCGCTGTTGTCGGAGATCGAGAGGGCACAACGGGTCGGCACGGAATCCAGCGAGCGAGTCGTTTTTTCTTTAGAAAAACGCATATGTACTGTTTTTTAACATTCACTGTCCCATGCCAATCTATGCACCACTGTGAAATCCGATCTATATCATCCTGTAAAATTGCGCAATCACTTTTGTCATGAATTACTCTGTACACCACACTGTCATCTGAAAAGATGCGTAACAAAAAAACCAATGTTATCAGTGATGTCGTTCACAAAAATCAAAAAGAGCAGAGGGCCAACTAGAGCTTTTTGGGGCATATAGTACAAGTGCACTAGCACGGTACCCACTAGGCCACAAATCATCATATATTTTGTGTTGTGGAGAAGTATTCGCTGTGCCACAAGTCATCATTCTCTTACCCGCTACACACTATTAAAGGAATTGTGCGTTCATGCGGTGGCTGTCGACGTTGAAGAAGTTTGCCTGAGACTTTCGTAATGGGTTGGAGCATTCGATGACCCATTCGTTAGGGCATTTGCATTGTTTGATGCCTGGTTGTTACTCTACTGTTCTGAAACACCTAATCACACGTTGATGCGATTTCTTACCCAACATGAAGCCTCCCGCAGGTCGCGGGATCGAGTCCCGGCTGCGGTGGCTGCATTTCCGATGGAGGCGGAAATGTTGTAGGCCCGCGTGCTCAGATTTGGGTGCACGTTAAAGAACCCCAGGTGGTCAAAATTTCCGGAGCCCTCCACTATGGCGTCTCTAATCATCATATGGTGGTTTTGGGATGTTAAACCCCACATATCAATCAATCAACATGAAGCTAGTTTGCAAGGGAGCCTTAAGCACCAGTGTATCTCAGTGGTGGAGTACTGGGTCGCCATGCAGAGGGCCCTGGTTCGATTCCCATTCTGTCCCCGGTATTTTTAAATTTATTTAGTTTGAATTGTGCACGATAGTGGTTATGGATGCTGGCGGTGGACAACTAAGGCACCAGAATTGGCCCCTGTTGTGATCTCATGACAGCTTTCACTGTAAAATAGCACTATAGATCAGCCACAGGCCTCTTAAAATGATGTTTGAGAAGTTGCTATGTGCATATCTTAAAATGTACTTACGTTTAAAGCATCCTTCAGAGCCTAATCATGTATCTGTACCGCTATGTTTTATCAGACTTATCGTATTTTCTAGTGTTCTAGTGACCTTCAAGCTAACAGCATCGGTCAAAATAAATTTTTTAAAATTGACAACACAAAATGACGTAACCCAGAAAGCTTCAAAAACATTGTGCTCTAAGAGAACACACCCAAAAACAAAAAGGCGTACTCTGAAATGCACTGACTCGGGGCAACTGAGGTTCTTGTGGGAAATTTAATGAAGTATAAATTGTGTTTCGAGTGTTTATCGGGCAGTTTCTCTAAATTATTGGTGATGGATCTACAGAATATATTGCCAGCCTGAACTGCCTTTGTTTCATTCAAACAAATTGATCCAATCTTGAGCTGTGATTGATATTGTGTAATTTTTTGTCTTTTTTGCAGGCATCCAAGAAGAAAGTCTACATGCTGTTCAACCTTGAACCTGATCGCTCGGTGACAGGCGGTGCGTGGTATAGCGAGCAAGAGTTTGAGTCCGAGTTTGTGGAAGTCCTCAACCAACAGTGCTACAGGTTCCTTGTAAAGAAGGTAGTTTGTTATGACGATCTACGAGAAGAGTGTCAACTTATCAGACAAGCCCGCTAAGTTGGTATTCATAAAAAAAATTGGCTTGCCTGAATAGTGAATTCTAGGTTTGAAGCGAATAGTGGGTTTGGTCGAATAATTTCGAATTGAGCTCGAAAAGTATGTCTCGTCTTATAAAGAAACAATAGGCATATTTGTTATGCTCCAACTAACGTGCTCAGTGTTTTTCAAGAATTGAAACAAGCGCTGTGCAAATGCCATTCTTCTTAGTTGAAAGGAAGTGGAAACAATTTTGAATAGTAACAGGATTTTACTTTCAGTAGAATGGAAGTGATAATGCGTAAAATAAATTACATTTTAAAATTTATTAAACTTAGGGCATATAAGCCAGTATAACAAGCTTCTAAACTTAAAAAATGAAGGATCGATGTGAGGGTAATATTTTCATTTAAGCTTGAAGTGGGACTTCGCGGCAGTACGGATTTTTTTCTGAATACGTATTTCCACGACTTAGCATTTCTTCATTGCAGTGAAACTGCCTAACGGTGGGTCACATGCAGATTAATGTACTCTTAAGTAGGTGTTTTCATGGCTTATTAGTCCTACACTGCAGTGAAACCACACTTACAGGAGTTACATGCAGATGAATGTACATGTATTTGTTCATTTCGAATGCTTGGAAATTTTCAACGGATTTTGAAAACAGGTATATTTGATAGAATATTCGAGACATTTGAATATTCGCACAAGCCTAATAAAAATGGGTACAGTGTCACTATCTGTAAATTACTCATGTATCGTAACTAAAAAATTTAGGGTGGTTTAATGCACATACTTTCATTTCCAGCATCTTCAGTTCTGTTCGTATCAGCATAATTTTGTCCGGAGTGACGGGGGGTCAGAGCCAGAATTATTTTTGCAGACTAGGTTAGTCGTGACACGACGTGGTTATCTCAAACGATTGCGCATACCGGTTGTTTGTTATACTAAAAAAGTCGATGTCACATTTGAATCCTTTAGTAGTGTGCAACATTTTTTTTAAATAAGGTTAGAAAATCTAGCACTGTTAGATCAAATAACGAAAGTTGCTAGTCACGCTGTTCATTGACCAATGGCCTTTCAGCTCACGGTTGCCAAGGAGACGTCGGCGGGAGACCCACTGTTGGAGAAGAACGCCTCCTTCGCCTCCTCAAAGGAGGTCTGGGAATTTATCAAGAAACTCGGCATCAGTAAGGTAAGAGTCTCGTGTGGGCCACCTTCACGCTCGGTGCCTGTTCTCTGCTGACTGCTTGGAACTCAGTGTAGTTAGGAATACACTCTAAGGAATTTCCAGTACGGAACACACAGCACACTCACCACATGAAGTAATGAAAAAGCCCCAAAAAGCCCATTGTAAGCTCTCCTAGGGTACCAACTCGCTACAGAGCATAGAATGTTGCATTTCATGCACACATTCATAGAAATACCGTCAGGTGTGCTTTGTGACGCTAAATGTACGCTTTGAAAAGCCCACCATGTGACCATAAGGCGACATTTGCCCAATCTTCCTGTGCACAAGACGGGCGCACTTTGCAGTGAGCGGGCGGCTTTGAACTACTCGCCTGTTGTGCAAATCACATGGTATGATGCCTGCTTCTTCCATGTGACATTTATATTGTAGATACTAACCTGACATGATATGACGCTTCTACTGCGTGGTCTTTTTCTGAAGTAGTTTTGAAGTGGGGCGTTAAAATCAGGAACAGCTGCACAAGTCGTATTACTATCTCCACAGATTGCTGCACGACAGAAAGACATCCGTGAATGTGCAGCCGTCGTCAGAGTGAAGCGTTCCAGTCTGGGAAACTTCACAAGTTACAGGCATGCAGTACAACACAAATTCGATGCTGGCGGTTGTTGTTGAGGTTTCACTGGGTGGAAAGAAGGGGTCGGTCCTTTAAGACAAGACTTGTTACACATTGATAGAATTATTAAAGCAGAAAGCCAAAAAAGCGACGAACCAGCTAAAAGGGCTAGTTAAGAAAGATGCAAGAACGGGGGGAAACGCAAATGCAAAATGTAGCTGGCGTACGGTTACCCGTAGAGCGTGCTTGAAGTGAATGCTGCTCTCCAGAATACTCTGCTTCCTATGCTCCTGAGCTTCAACCAGGCTTGAAAAATACGGAGAAGGTTGGCCTTAATGTGTATCGAAACCGCATGTGAGACGGCGGTATAAGTAGTTGTCCGTGAATTGTCTGCTTGACATGGCGTCTGCATTTTTTCAATTCTAAGTGTTTTTCTAGTGATTCTAAGAGATTATAGATTGTAGCATGTTTCATCAAGCAGGGCTGGTAATACTG
The DNA here is from genome assembly GCF_043290135.1 of Rhipicephalus microplus. Taxonomy (NCBI): domain Eukaryota; kingdom Metazoa; phylum Arthropoda; class Arachnida; order Ixodida; family Ixodidae; genus Rhipicephalus; species Rhipicephalus microplus. The sequence goes on from NC_134705.1 coordinate 183,731,709, forward strand.
ACCCAAGTGCAGTCGGTATGCCTCTGTTAATTCTGCGTAAGGTGGCATTACTGGGAGTTGTCTTGAATAGTGCCACTCATTTCATATCGTAAGCTAGCACGTCAGGCGTGATCTTAGGAGTGCAGCATGACTCCAATGTGTTGTAGTGGTGCGCCATGCGAGTCACTTAGTTTACTCAGAAATCATTCACCAGCCAGCACTAACAAGATGAGCTTCTCTTACTTGCACGCAAAACTGGGAAAATCTTCAATTCTTGCAGGCACTGCATATAAAACAATATAAAACAAGTTAACCTGTCTCACAAAAAACTATGCTCCCAATAATTATGCGTGCAGTTGTTCATTAGAGAGGTGGGGGAGTTGTTTTACTACAGTGCCCACCTCATCTCACCTTCCCCTTCTCCTTAGGCCTTTACGATGAGAAAGCAGTGCAAAGAGGAAATGTTGGGGGGGGGGGGGACTCGCCCCCCCCCCCCCCCCTCGTAGATGCTCCTACTCCTTCAATATAGCCAGTTCTTGACTGAATGGATGACTAAAAACAAATGAAACTGAACAAAAGTATGTTCTTGTGGAATTGTTCTAAAGAATTGTACGTAAAATGCATTACGATTGCCATTTGTTTGTTAGGTCCAGCTTAGTGTGGAAGACATTGAGATGATCCTCAGCACGCTGATCTACGACGGGAAGGTGGAGAAGACGGTCGTCTGTGGCTCTGGCGGGGGATTTTCAAGCTCGTCGAGGAGCGCCTCTTCCGGTGAAGATCTGGTGAACCTCTACCGGGCTGTTGAGCCGCTCATTGACAGCACGGGGCTGATGCGCATTCCCTGTGGGACGTGTCCGGTGAGACATATTGTAGCTGCTTCCTCTTTGAAGGTGTGAAATGAAACTTTGCTTTGGCCAGATCTAAACCAGTCTGACGGAGCCAGGCCGGGAACCAACGCAGAACTGCTGTATTTTGCAAACCATTAAGGGTATATAGGCGGCTTGCCTATGACGTAATACAAGATAGCGGAGTGAATGACGTTTGACAAGTGTTGGCACTGCGTTTCTTGTCACCTTGCGACTGATTAGTCTCATTTAAAACCTCAGAAAAAAAGCGTCGGGTCCACCTATAGAACTGCACCCTGCATGCCCTTCACTTACCTGTGAAAGATAGTCATATTGCTAGCTGGTTTCCGCTCGAACTGTCAGTACTTTTTTTTGGCCAACGCCCCTAATACAAAGAGGGGACGGTACGGTGCACCTTAACCATCTAAAACATTGTGTCTGGCTGAGCAGCGATGTCAGGAAGGAAAAAACAAGAAGACAGGGAGGTTAACCAGGCACATGCCCGGTTGGCTACCCTACACTGGGGGAGTGGGAAAAGGGATTATAAAATTGAAAGAGTAGAAAAAGGAAAGAGAGGAGAAAATTTTTATTGCATGGGCTGACGCATATGCAGCTGTGTTACCATGCAAAAGTCAAAGGTGTTCACCTAGGCCCAATGGTTCTTGGAAAGTTCGAGAGGGATGTGACTGCCTTGTGAGTCGCCGAAAGACGACGGTGCTCTAGCAGCACTTGCGCAGAGACTGGCGATGTGAGAGTTCCAGATGAAAATTCGTAAACAGGAATTGCGTGCTTAAGCACAGGAGCCCTGTTTAGGAATTTATTCATCGCAAACTGCCCCTTCGTGCCCTTTTTATGAACATATGTGTAACACGAGACTCTCAAGAGTGCACATTTTAGACAAAACTTGGAAAAAAAAATAATGCTATATATTATCGCCTGTCAGAAGTGACTCCTCTAGAACAGTGGTTCTCAAATGGGGGTCCGCGAAGCCACCTCTATGATCTGCAAAACTCTCAACCGCTTTTTTTTTTTACACCTCTTGGAGTTTAGCCTGGTCCCGACTCAGAGTGAATGCTGAAACAGGTTGAATGTGCCTGTGGAAATGCAACTCTGTTTAAGTGCAACTGTGCTACGTATTGATAAACTGTCCAAAATGAAGTGATGAGGCTCGTTTGTTTGATGTCTTTGGTAGCAATAAAAGACACCTGCTTCACGCTCCAGTTGCGTCATTTACCTACGTACCCCCCTCCCCCCCTCTGCAGCAAGGGGTCCCTTATCACTTCCATCAGTCCAGAAGCCCCCCCCCCCCCCCCCCGACACATTCATAGCTGAGAACCACTGCTCTAGAACATACATAAAAGATGCACACACCAGCCAAGCTGAAGTACTCTCGATATAACGATCCCGGATATAAGGAAACATCGGTCATAGTGAAGTAAGTGAAGCATAGTCTTGCCATATATTGTTATAAATATACCCTTATAACGAATTCTCTGATATAACAAACTTATTTTCATGTAAAAACCAACCTCGTCATAATGAGGTTTTGGTGTACTTTGGTGAAACCAGTTGCGTTGGATGTGTGTGTTGTCTACTTATGCACTACATTTGAAGGCTATTGACCGAGACGTTTAACATTTAACAGCTCCACGACCTGGAAGAGATTGCTGTCGGTACCCAGTACCCTGCAGAGTAGTCAGTACTCAGTACCCTGCTTCTCTGCTACTGACCTGAAAGTTGCAGGTTTGATCCTGGCCACGTTGGTCGTATCACAGTGGAGGCAGAATTCGAAATTCCGGAAAACGCTTTGTGTGCTGGTAACACTGGTTGAGAAACAAAGATGGCTGTGCTTAACAGCATCAACGCGGCATTTTTGCGCTGCATTGTTATACTGCCACAGACAAGGGCTCCACAGTTTTCACGGCAACTACGCTGCGACTCATGCTGCCGATTGCGTGTATCACGTTGAGTTCTGTTGTCCCGTCAAAAGCTAAATACACATGCTGTTTACTTGATTATAGAACAGAGCCATGTCTGGGCCAGTGTATCTTGAAATAAGGCATATCGTAGTTTTGATTGTAATAAGAGTGCTCCTTTCTTTTAATGAACGATCATATTACGAAATTTCTAATCAATAAGGTTGTGCGCTTCTGAACACTCGTTTGTTCGTGTTGGCAGTGCTTGATATTCAAAGCAAATATATGCACGCACATTACACACGCTCCAGATGCACGGACATGTCACGCGGTCGTGACGTCGACGAAGGGAGCAGACTGGCGGTCGAAGATGAAACTGTTTATTTGGCTGAACTTGTGGCCAGTGAACGGAAAGTCGGATTACAGCGATATACACTGGCACTGATAGCGGCGAACAGAGCAACGGCCATCGATCAACTCACAAGCGGTGAAGCACGTCGGCACTTACACATGTGCCGACGAATATTCCAGCGTTATAGCTAGCGCCCACGTAGGTTCCAGGATAATCTGTAATGTTCGCGTAGTGCACGTAATCCTAACGAAATGATCTACTGCAGTCCTGAAGCTTGTTGAACACTGCAAGTATGGATTTTCGCTGAGAATTACTAACAGTGTAACGGGCGAAACCAGGACTTGAAGAAAAAATGAAGGAACCCTCGCGCGAGTGTTTGTGGGCGTGTACATGCACACATTTGAAATAAAAAAAAAAAATCTTCTGCGGGAGAAGGATTACAGCAGCTTAGTTTGAATACGGGTAGCACTACGGCTTGCTCAGAAAACAAGCACATGCGAAAAATGCAGTTACACACGTAATGCAACAAATTTTATGAAATGCTTGATCATAAAACGAAACTGTACTCCGCACTTTAGGCCCTAATATTAATAACAATGCACGCACGCTAAGTAATGGTGCACTGATCAAGAATGCACACATGCTAAGTAATCGTGTACTCATCGAGGAGAGTTAAGTTGTCATGAGCAAATTGATTAGAACAAACTACCGTATAGTACGTCAACTTCTTTCCAATGTGCAAATTTGCGATTTGTACCGTTCTCCGTCGCGTGTCGTCTGCATCCTTCGAGAAGTGGTAGAATAATACGGTGCATCTTTCCGCCGCGATGCCACGTATTGCGGTGTTAGTTACTTCAATGGTCTGTGGACATCGCTTTCTTTTGGGGGGGGAGGCTTGCGCGTGCGGCATAGCGAAAATAAATGAACTATGCGGCCGCTTCACAACGCGTTCAACGAGGTCAATAGTAACTAGGTTGACTCTGTTAGCGCCGTTTCCAGGTGCGGCCGCTAGGTGGCCAGCACTTACTTGTCGCGAATAGCAGATTGATTGATATGTGGGGTTTAACGTCCCAAAACCACTGTATGATGAGAGACACCGTAGTGGAGGGCTCCGGAAATTTCGACCACCTGGGGTTCTTTAACGTGCACCCAAATCTGAGCACACGGGCCTACAACATTTCTGCCTCCATCGGAAATGCAGCCGCCGCAGCCGGGATTTGAACCCACGACCTGCGGGTCAGCAGCCGCGTACCTTAGCCACTAGACCACCGCAGCGGGGTGACGCGAATAGGCCCATGTACTGTGCAATGTCTGTGCACGTGAACGCCAAAGTTGTTGAAACATACGAGTTGCGAAACTCCCCGTGGGTTCCATGTATCGAACTCCGGACATGCCGTGGGCTGAGATGTCGGGAGTGTTCAGATTGTTGTGCCACCTGTTGATCAGCACACCAACTATTAAGCTCATTACTTCGTGGTTTGCCACATGGCGCAACAGTCTGCCGATTTCCGCAAAATCGGCCAATTGCGTGTCTGGCTTTTGGAACGCAGTTTCTCAACTGGTACGATTGAGTAACTGGGTCAACACCAGATGGTCGAAATTTCTGGAGTCCTCCTCTATGGCAACCCTCACAATTGTATCATGGTTTTGGGTCGTCAAACCCCAGTTAGCAATTGCTGTGCCAGCAAGGAACGAGGAAAGCGATTGTTCATTGTTGGAAGTCGACACCGGTTGATTTGGTCTTGACAGTTACCATTTGCATTTCTTTTCTTTCAGGTGATCCACAACTGTTACGAGGGAGGTGCTGTGTCCCCATCTACGTGCCAGTACTTCAAGAAGTGGCTCTCCGAAGGCTTTGATGAAAACGGGACGTTTGAGGATGGTAAGTACGCCTGGAGTCTATCTAGTGAAAAATCACGTGGTGCCAGCGTCTATAAACTCATTGCGTCTCATGTATTCATTCATTCGTTCCCGGTTGTTACATGATAGCTTTATTCCCTGGCTTTACCAATGTAGAACACAAGTCCCAAATATTAGCAAGTTCTTTTCAGCTGACTGACCAACTACATTGCTGTAATCGATTGCTCATTTGCATGTTTTAGTTTGTAAATGACTTTGCCCCATGGTATCCAAAAGAAAGGGCGAGAAGAGGAAGATGTAAGCTTGCAAGGAATGCTTTGACAAGCGAACTAGTCTTTTCGCGGCTTGAAAAACACAAGCCCACTTCTCAAACGTCCGCTTCATCTCTCCTCCCGCTTTCGAATTTCTCGTCTTTACCCCATGGTCTTGATTTGTGTATAACAGAGACCAGATGGGCCTGACATTCGAGGCATTTCTCACGGCATTGTTTAAAGAACTCCTTGCCTCATAGAGAAACATTGGATTCTGTTACTAGAAGATGGCCCTGGAGTGACGGCATGTTGGTCTCATTCTATTGATCGTTCCCCTCGTTATGGAAAAATAGTTCAGAAAGGTAATGCAGCTGACTCTGTGTTGGGCACACCATCAAGACTAACACAAGAAGCTGCTGTAGATTCAGGTAGTCTTTCTAGTGGCCCTGCAATACCAATCAAGCATGAAAGTTTCCCTCTGCATTAGCGTACTACCCACTAAAACGCCAACATTGCTGTAAGAAAGAGGACTTGTTTTCTTTGTTAGACACAATGAGAACTAAGACAATGTTACCAAAGGAAGTTTAAGGAATTTTATTCAAAGTAACTGTAATGTGAATGTAGAGAAGGAAAAGTGAACATAAAAGATCACCGGCAGGGACTGAAGCTGCAGCCTTTGAATAAGGGGTCAGATTCTCTACCACTGAGCTAAGGTTGCGGTCATCCCTCCATGCACATTATGGGGCGACTATGTGCATTTAAAAGTCATCAGTCATCAGTCAGCGCTACCCGTTGCCACTGTGGCGAGTGTGGAACACCAAATCGTGGTAGAATTTGGTGTCAGTCTGCCCTGTAAGCAGTGCACCTATACCTTCAGGCTGTGCCTACATTGGTTGCGCAGTAGTTGAGATAGTTGATGCATAGAACGTTTCCCCCTCCTTTTCCACTCCAGAAAGAAACCATAGAAAGTCGAACTTGACATCATCAATGCTCGATGATTGTGAAATTGCAATGCTTGAGTGTATAAAGGTGACATGACGCACTACCGACCACCTAAAGATGCACTGACATTTTGCCCCTGAGATGGCCAGCTGAATCGATTCTCACTTATGTCATCTAACAAATATGAACGGCGAATAAAGCTATTACTTTGCAGCAAACACATTGACTGTTCTTGAGAGAAGTTATTTCGTCTCAACAATGGTTGAGACAAAATAGCCGTGACCGAGAGAAATAACGTCATTGTGGCAGTCATGACACAGCAGCTTTTGCTACGAATAAGGAGTACTTCGTACTAGCATTACTGGTATTATTTTAAAGATGGTACTCTTTCTTTGGACACTCGGAACACAACAGTTTTGGCCTGTCTGTCGCACGATTCAGCCACAGAGCTAAACGTTTAAGCACTTGCTGCATGCCCAACAATCTTGACCGTGTGGCTGCATTGGTACTTGTGATCGTTGTCAATCAGAAAAGCAAATATTACGCATATGTGGAGCACATCAATATGTAAGTGTTTGGTGGTGTTTTCTCTTACTAGACAATGCATAGATATGCAATTCTAAAGACCATGGTGTTTCTTGGGCTGCGCTGAACAAGCTGTCTGCCGACAATATGGTGCTGTCTACTTCGGCGCCCCATTAGTACATGCGCGGAGTCATTGAGTCTTCCATGAAATAAAATGCCTCACAATTTGTTCTTTGCAAACTATCATGCTATACAGTACTACACAAAACCGAAACATTGCCGAGACGTCGTCGAGGTACGAACATCGCATGCCAGCAGTGATTATGCGGTAAAATGAAATTTTGTTCAGAAAAACCTCTTTCATTTATCATGCCAGAATGGAAATGGTATGAGAACAGCATCATAGGTGGCCACTGATGAGAGAGACTTATGTAGTGGCCGGTAAACGAATGTTGTTTTTTGACGCTTTCAGCAAAGCACTCAGATACGAGGCAATGTTTCGTTCTGGAAACTGATGTAAATGCAGATTTCAGGAAAGTGACTGAACATTAAACACTGCTCAGACGACTTGAGAAATTCAAAGCATCTGCCTGCATTAGCACCCACGCTCGACCATTACGAATATTGTTTGCTTGTTAATAAAAACTTGTCCTCCTCTCTTCCAGTTTTCTGACAGGAGCCAGCAAATACACCTTGTACAGCCGGGAAAACCAAAAGTAAAATAAAGAAACTGCAAACATTTTGTTTCAACTTGTTTTTATTGACAATATTCCATTTGCATTACTCCTCAAGTCCCAGCAACTTTCACGATCTGCCCATACTCGTCGTGCCAAATGAGGAGGACGTCAACATGACGTCCAAAAAAACAAGCCTCATTCGACAGCGATGACACCGCCGCCTATATTTTCTTTTCCTTGAGAAACTATGATCCTGCTCACACGCTCGAACCACGCGCTTTGCGCAGGTAAAAGCACCATACGTTTCAACTCCTGTTAATAACAATAGATATCCTAGAACGTTTCAATCCATTCTTCCGTGCTGGGTTGAAAGCACAGACTTCGCATCGGGCACTGTCTGCTACCACAGTGTGTAAAATAAATGCTTCCAAAAAGTGAAGGAAAGAAAATAAACTGTGGTTCCAGCGAAGTAAAGAAATGTGAATCATTGTCCGCATGCTTTGTAAATAAAGACACAGGAAAAAATATACACAACATTCTCTCTCTGCCTCCCCCCCCCCCTTTTCCCCCAACCCAACTCTGTTTCAGTTCTGGACGTTCACGGAATTACTTCCATGCTCGAACTGCGACTTGTTTTTCATCAGGTAGTTAGCCAGGTATTCGATCGGGTTGGGAGGCCTGCAAAGAACATACACCACTTATTACAATAGATTACAATTTGACAAAGATATTTCGGCCGGCCACACATTGTGGACAGCAATGAAAGAGCGAAGCCAGTGGCTTATAAAGAAGCCTACGCTTCGCTAATTATTTTAGCTGGTCAAATGAAAGAAGTGGAGTTAAATGAAATGAGTGGAGTGGAAGTGTTGCATATCCATAGAGGGATTAACAGACTTTTTGTGACACTGCCATTTATGATCTCGCGACAGCTCTGGGACATGAAAGGCTCAACAAGGAACTGATTCGCTGTTCAAATGTCAGCTCAGCTAACAGAACACCGTTCACACACCAGCTGGTTTTCCGCTAATGTAATACCATGCATATTAAGAGCTAAGATCTCACGATTGCTGCCTAAAACATTACATTTGGCTAAGAAGCGATGTAAAAATCCCTGACAAAATTTATCGAGAAGTTAAACTTCCCGATCTAAAACCAGCTGTTTGCCAATGAAATGTCTAAAACACCAGAGAAGCACTTGATATCTAAAGATGAGTAAGCACTATTGGACAGGGGCACCTATACAAATTCTGGGTGAGATGGTCAGCAACTGTGATGGATAAAGCTGGTATATTTTACAAGTTTGTAAGCGAGTATAGATGGCTTGCACTGACGTCACTTAAACAGTCGCATTGGTTCACCAACACGGAAAGGACGCAAACTCTGCAATGTCACATCAGTGTTATCGGTGCACCGCATGCCAGTTCTTTCATTATTCACGCACAGAGGCCTAATCACCTTCCAGTGATATCACACTGAAGCAGGTTGTTGCATGATTGTACTGCCTTGACATAATCGAAGCCACCATGTTGGTGCAATGTTTCCCGTCCATGACATCACGTGCAAACTATCTATAGACCTCAGCAGCGATTTCGAACAGGTTTTAGCAAAGTCATGATTGTTACACACACACACTCTAGTCATTATTGTTTAACCCTCTGACATAGCTGCTTCTGTCTATGGATCATAGCGACCGGTCTGTTAATATTTGATGTAGAATGGAGTTCTTTCTAGCAGATTTCTCATCACCTCTGTCTTGCGAGCTGCAATTTGTCCAAATGGTTAACAAAATTACCCAATGGTGCGAGCACTCGCACAGGAACGTATCAGATAGTGTAAAACAGCAAAACGAGAAGTACTAAGTGGTGCTAGAACTAGCTTCACACAGCACAAATGTACCAAAATAGTGTAGAAACGCAACGAGAACCAAAATGGTGCTAGAACTAGCTTATGCTGCACAAGCTAGTTCTCGCAATATTTTGAAAACCAGGGATCTATGTGCTGATAGTTCATTGCACTACTGCTCACTGCATTTGCGAAGGCTCTGTAAAGTTGCACAGCTTATATAGAACAGTTATGCTTGCAAACACAGAGGCACATCTCACATATGAGCTTCATTCGAATAGACTTTCAAATCAATGGTCTTGCATCTTGTGCAAGATAAAAACCTTGACGACGAGATAAGATAACAATGCTCCATAACGTGAGAAACTTCATATAAAGCATCCGCGTGGTAGCTAGAGCTCCGCGATTCCGTGTGTAGGTATAGGATTTTTTTTTTTTAAATGAAAATACACCGGGTTTCAGGCGCATGTCCTGTACTCTTTCTGTGGTCCCTGTCTTATCAGCGCTATGGCTTCACTAAACATAACAAAAGAACTAGCCCAAAAGTGTGTTCTTTTCGCAATAAAGTTCACAAGCACCGTAACAGGTGTCGGCAAATGGCGATAGGCGTTGCTCAGTCATGTGCACTGTGGTGTCGGGGTTTCAATTACGGTTTTGGAACCGTTTCTCTGGCCCCACAGAGAGCGCTGCACAAATGCATATACGTGTAAATAAAAGATTAGGCGACGAGCACTCGGAGAAGGCGGACGTTCCTTTCAGCGCTCTGCGCCACATTGCGTGGTGGCTTTCCAGCGTCTCACTTCTTCCTTTGTTGGTGCCGGCGCCGCCAAGACACAACACAACAATGGCGACGAGATAAAGCAAGTACCCTGTGCCGCCCTTCTGTCAGCCTCAATGTTCCATTCCTGCTGCGACACTACTTCGGCGTTTCGTGCCTACGTTTGTATTGTTCTGCGTAGCGACTGCCGCGTCGCATCGTTCCTGCCTTCAATTCTGCGGACATTCTTCTGCGTTGGCGTTTCTCGTTTTTTTTTTTTACGTTCTATTTTTCGTTAGTTGTGTGGAGTTTCCTGCGCCGATGGCGTCTCCCATTCCTCTGTCGCTTTTTCTATCCACGCCCGGGGATCCGGCGATTCCTCGGGCCGACAGGAAGTTGCGTAAACTATCTTGCGGTCATCACGACAAAACAAGCCCCCTTTAAAGAGCCAGTGAGCGTGGGCCGCACACGGGAACTCACACGACTTCGCTCGTGTACAGCGCGTACTCAACGGCGCGAGTGCGACTTCGTAAAAAAAAAACTTGTCTCGGAGCTCACCTCTCCTTGGCAAGCGTCGACAGCGCCTGGAGAAGAATAGGCACGACGGTCTGGTCCAAGTACTGCCTCGTCGGTAGGGAATGGAAGTCGGTGTCCATTTTGGACTTCTTGGGTAAGCTGGCGCCGATGTTCTCCTTGTCGGCGCTCGCCTGAAAGAAAACGAAGAAAAATAAAAACACTCTTCAAGAAGTGTCTGGTTTCCCTCCCAAACATAAACAGGGGGCATTCGTTACCGAACGTAAGCATGCACGTACGACTACCGCCTCCCTGCAATGGCCGTGCAGGCAATTTTCTCACCTGATTGTTTTCCGTTGCACCGGTAGTGACGGTGTCCGTAGCAGCGCGGACTTCGTCGGTCACCTCGGTCTTGGCAGCGTTGCTCTGGTCTGAAGCGAGAAAAGATATGCAAAAGTGCGTCTGTCAGACAAGCTGGTTGAAAAATGAAGCGGCTCTAGCGACCGGCAGTGTTAACAATATAAGAAAGCGCATCGGTGTGCTCATCGGTCGGCCATTCCCTCCCAACTCTTTCACAACGCGGACAATCAGGCAGCTAGGCGGTACGGAACGCATCGACTGTGAGCGTACGATTTAAGTGCTTGATCCCGTGACAAACGATTATCAGCAGATAACGAGCCAATTCAATCGAAATTTGCTGAAATCAAACGGAGCGTTCAGCAACTCACCTTCCGCCATGATCCAATAACATACGGAACATGCGTACCGGAAGCCGTGTCTTGCGTTCTCGTCTTGGCTTCAATAAGACAATGAATCAGAACATGACCTACTACACTCCTGACCTGCCCAGAGAGCACCTCTTCCAGCGCCCACGTTCTAGTTCATACCTTCTGCCGCTAGGGCCGTCACCTACGAGCGGCGTGGCGCTAGGCAGCACCTGTTCGCTGACGTCACCTTCACTCTTTGTAGTCAAATTTTAACCAACAAAGCACTCGTAGTGCGAATTTATGATCCACAATTTAGAAATATCCAGAAATAATAATACTAAAAGACATTCAGAATTTTTTTTGCAATAAAATGCACGCGACAACGCATAGGCTGTCCAAAATCATGTAAATCCACGGGTTTCCACGTTTGTCAACCAGTGTGCTATAAATTCTTAAGCGCACTGAACAGCTTACTTGACCAGCAATGTATGGGAAGAAATAGTCACATATATGCCGACAGTTCACCACAGAAAGCAGGCATTCTTATACCAGCGCCTACAAAACAACCGTAAAGAAGCAGACGAACAGGTTATAGGTAGCGCCACCTACGGCGAGCGATTGAACGAGAGCGGGGACACGCGCTCCCATAGGAACCCCGCTATCTGAACAGGTCAGGAGTGTAGTAGGTCATGAATCAGAATTTTTATCGGCTTCGATGTCTCAGCCGTAACATAGCCAACTGTAGCCACTCAAGCTCTGCGGGAGCGGGAGGCGTTGGCTCTGTTAGCTCTGTGCCATTCTGTTTCTACGCGTTCTTAAACTGAAACTGCCGGCAATGCTGTTGCAGTGAGGGACTGGGTGGCATTCGGGTCTGCGCGCAACGACGTTTAACGCAACCGAACCAAGTTTAGCTAGTCATAGTCAACACAGCCTACGCCGCATCTGTTGCAATATGGGTTCGCCGTTACTAAGAGACGGTGGCGATTTGCTGCAGCAAGTAAGCGCTGACAATCTTGAGTTGCTAGAACAGGTCAGCCAGCGAGTACAATTTTTCTCCCTCCTCTCAGCCTGCTTGAGCATCCCTGCAGCGGAGCAAATGCATGGGAGTCTGCCGGCACCACACGTTTCGTTGTTTTACAGCACTGCTGCTCCCGTTGCATTGGTGTCCTTTATTTTTGTCTGTTTTCGTATTTGCGTCTTATTGTTTTTGTCCTGTGACTTTTGTTATACTATTATTATTCATTTGGTAGTCGTCGTTCACTTATAGACGTAGCTAAAAAAGGAAAGCACGCTGTCGTCGGTGTCGCGGAAGTACTGGTACATGTACAGCCGTCTACATATCTGACTAGAACAGTACAAAGAAATAGGGAACGATGTAAATGAAGGTAGCATAACTGTACTTTATCCGGTTCGGTATCCTGAAAACAGTCGTGCAGTTCTGCTCTTTGAGCTATCAAGGCTACCACCTCGCATGACCTTGTAGCTCCGTACAGCTCAGAAATGTGGACGACTGACTGTACATTTCGTTAAGCATGCCCTCGTTGAATGTCCGGTGCTACTGTTTGGGTAGTATGCCTGTAGATCGATGTTCCATGTGGTGTTTCTCTTCAGCCTGCTACGTAGGAAGCTTATCTGTGTACATTCTCTTCTGGCAGACGCTAAGTGCCGGAATGTCGACGCGCATGGTCTGAAGGCTCACCTTTGTCGTGTGAACGTTTGCTCTTCAGATTGGCCTGTTCTTGTCTCTGGAGAAAGTCGAAAATGCAGATAAATTCTACAAGACAGTGGTCGGCGCCAGGCTCCTCCAACACCTGTGGAAGAAGCTGACCAGAGAAGAAGAGATTGAAGCGTATAGGGTATACAAGTTCACCTATGTTTTGTTTAAACCGTTCAGTTGCTGATGATTCCTGGAGTGTGCGGAAACCTTTGAGAGCTATTGAAGGCATATGCTTTACGCCCACCGAGACTTTCATGTGGGTGTAGAAAACCCTCTAACCATATCTTGCATGGGCGGCCTTGATCACTCCTGCCTCTTGCTTTAATGATCTGCTAAATTATTCGAAGTTCACAGATAAGGCAAGTGTATTCTTCTTCACCTTCACCACCCTTCCTGTGGGGGATATCATTTCCTAACCACTTACTTCCTTCATAAAACACGTGGACAATGTTGGCACTGAGTGCTCAGCCGATCAGGGTATCACGCTCTTCATCTGCACGATGTTATCTCCGCTTATGAAGTCGTAACCTTACAGGATGAAGTGAAATCAGCGGACTAGACCAAGGCTGTCTTAGTTGCGGGACCTATGCTTCGAAAGAACACTTGGAATTAATCTCACGACGGAAACATTGCTTTGGCTCACAGTGCATAGGATTATGAAAAACTCTATGCCAGCGCCGTAGCTTCAAGCGAGTAGTTTTCCTCTTTCACACCTCTGCAAGGTTGACTTTCGTTCATGTGCTCGACAGCATGAACCACATTAACCAGACATTATTTTGTATTGAGGCCTACGTTTCTGTCTTGCACAATATTTGAAAGTCCACCCATCGCTCTCTTTCCTAGAACTGTTCTGTGCTGAATGTTTTTCCATACAGCAGCTGTATTTGTCTGTTCTCCATTACAGAAATATTGTAATCCAATCTTTGCAGCGTGAAGCCACAGGAAGGCCATGAGCATTTCTCAGAAAAGAAAGCTTTGTGGTTGACGTGTTGAGGGATTTTACCTTCCGATACACACCTGTCAGAAGTGGTAACTCCGTCATGTAGGCTAACTAGGAGATGGTAGAGAGACTAACCTGAAAGTGCATTTAACGAGAGTTTAAATCCCGAGCCAGGGTCGGCCTTCCATCAACCCTCTAATTGTGGGACTGATCAAGAATGTGGTGAACCAATTATTGAAAACCAGCAGAAACTGATCAGATGATGCAGATTGGCACTCTATGTACTTTTCCAGGAAATGTAACACACACACACACGTTTCACACTATGATTTTCTAGCGCTTGATTACAAAGACCAGTGGGTCATTCCCGACACCACTTTGCTGATAAAGCTGGGGCTCTAAAAACCGTTCGTTGGGCGAGAAGTGCAATCCACATGTATTTGCAGTTAAAACAGAGCTCGAGAATTGGGCAGGGAAGAGGCTACTTTGAAAGACGACTAAACGAAATCTTCTCTTTTGCTTGCCCAGAATGAAGCTCTGCTTGCCATAGCAGAATTTGTCAAGAAGAACCCGCGAGCCACGGAAGAACAAATCCTCAAAGAGGTACAGACCCAGATAGATGCTTTTGTTCAGAAGATCCAGTAGCTGACGTGAGGGTGCTGCTTTGTGATCCTCCTCCCAATACTGCCGTTTTTTTTTTCTTTGTAACACTGCTATTTATTCCGTTGCGCAGATTTAGTTTGGGAACAAACAAGTGCATACACACATGAATGATTGCATAGGTTTTTATTCTTCGTGTTCCAAGAACCATCACGACACACAGACCTTTTGCAGACGCAGTTTGATTCAGCGAAACATTCCAAACTTGTTGCAAAGTTAGCTGCAGATCTCCTAGAAAGTTTTGAGAAAAGTTACAAAAGTACTGTGAACTTGTAACGTAAATTGTTGCTAACAAAATGAGGATGCACGAAGAAATTTGGCAAAGCTTCATCTAACTGGCCAATCACTACTAATTGCAACTTGTTGATCCTGTTACGATGCCAATCGATATAGCCCATGGCAGTCATCAGGAAGCTGGTGCTCTCGCAACACGAATTTCGTGAATAACGCTGCTAACGGATTTCAAATAGCTTTTGGTAAATGGAAAAAAAAAAAAAACAAATACATGAAAGCATCGATATCTGCAGCTTACTTTGTATAGCACTTTCCTTGTTGCACACCCAACTGTTTGTACGCTATCTTTGTGATGCTATTTCTTAAGTATAGTATCTATCTCAAAATGATCTTTACAAAAAAATCAATGTGCTTGAACAACCTTTTTAAACTCTGTGGCACTACCGTAACATGCAACAAAAAATACACGCTCCTTTTCTTATATAAGGCATGAGGGTTCTTATGATATGTGGCACATGTGTGAGTGTCGGTTTCTTGTATGTATATGAAAGGAAGAAAAAATATATAGGAATGCTCGCTCAAACGTGTATGTACATTTTCTGATGACCGGCAAAGAAAAAAAAAAAAAGACATTGTGCTCACTCCTTCACAGTAACTTCACTGGTTTCTTAAAGGCTTTTTTTTTTTTTTCCTCTGAGGAGATTTTAATGGCAGCCCAGCAGCAACAAACCTTGAAAAAAAGACATTACATTCGCTTCCTTGGAATCACTTAGTGTGCAAATGCAAGACTTGGGAAACCATTTTTTCATTAGTGAAGGCCGCTAGACACTTTCTTGCACTTTTGCTGGAAAGCCGGCTTAACACTTTTCTAAATTGTTTAGTGCACGTGAACATTCCTCTAGCAATATCTGTCACAACCTATGAACGTCCAACTTCAGCCCCAGACCATCGTTGAGACATGGTGCGAGAAGTTGGCATCGAAAGTCACTGGAAAGTCTGCACAGTGGGGTTGAGTTACTAGACAGTACCTGTTACCAGTGCAACCAAACTATCACAACTTGTGGCAATGTGTCGCAATACAGACGTGCTCTTAGCACTCGTAAGCATAGTTACATTGTAAATATAGTCTGCCCTGAAAGGGTCCAGAGGTGAAATTACACATTGTAGTCCGGCAATTTTAGTACTGTACACTCCATCGCTAGATGCCACTTCAAATGGTATCAGGCAGCGCTTAGGCTCACAGTGTTAAAAAGAAACATCTATTCCCAGAAACAACTCAAGCCTGCTTTTAAACTCCATGCAGCATGAAATAAACCGCACGATTCTATTTATCTTGCGCTGCACATGTACAAATAGGGCAGCAGTTCATGGACTGGATTAGATGTCTACTATATCTAAATTATCTTCACATTAAAGGTAACAAGCCCCTCCCTATGACAGCATCCCAAACCAATAGCCTTGCGAGCTTTGATAGAAAGCCGGTCAACATTCTTGAATCTCCATTTATGCAGATTCAGTTTCAGGTCACTTTAACAGGCCGTCACACCAAACACAATGTCTCGTACATGTTCAATATTGGTTCCGATTCGGCTGGTGTGCCTGGCCAATGGCCAACTGTAGTCTCCGTGCAGCTGTCTTTTGGCCAATTGCATTAGTGGAAAGAGAACATTCAGGAACAAAATGAAGAATGACCTTTCGTGCCTAAATCGCAGCATAAGGCATTGCCTGGAACATCGCGTCAACTTCACAGTTGCCTGAACGGAACACTGTGACAAGTCTGAAGACATACAGTTGCCGATATCTTCAATTGAAGATGATCGACAGATAAAAAGGAGCACTTTAGCAAGCACTTAATTATCTAAACTTGCCTGCTTATCGTCTCACAATCGTTGCACAACTCGTGCCCACTCGCACATGTTAATATAGCTACCGGGCAAAAAACGAAGTTGACGACCCCACAACTGCTGCACCGTGTTAGAGGAAAACGTTCAATCACTTCCTTTCGTCACTGCATGAAAAGATGCATTCGCCTTCGGCTCAGAAAAAGGGCTGTGCTTGTCAACACAGGGCTGAGACGACGCATCTGCAGCTAAGAATCGAGCGGGCTTTTTTTTTTTCTTTACACAATGGCACTCACGAGCGTCTTAAGGCACTATTCCGGCTCACAAAACGCGATCGGTCACCGCTACCAGACGACAAAACACTTCTTCGAAAAAACTACTCTACAAATACCCTGGTGGTTCGTTTCTTTCCACTACCTTCTAAACACTAATGTAGAAGAGTTCACAACCTACCTATTTACACATCATTTGAAAGTTGGGCACAAAACACAAGGCACATTTCGGCAAACGATAACGAAACGGAACAAAGTGGGCAGTAAAAAGAACCCTTTGCTGTTTTTACACACAAAGTTAAAAAAAATGCACGGAAATCATGATCGCCACAACTTAACATCGGTCGACCACAGTGCATCGGGTCTGCTGTAATGGCAAGGCCTAATGACAGTTCATCACATCCAATCACAAGAGAGACCTTGTTTTGTTTACAGGGAATAACATCGTACACGAAAATGTTCATTGTATATAATACTTTTAAAATCAGACACTCATACACAGCCTAGGATTTTCACAAAGAGAGCTGCACACTGCGCAAATGAAACTGCATTTCTCATGCCATTCGCTGGTTTTAATATGTGTGATAAGATTATGCAGTCAAAACCCGTCTACAACAAATGCTGCGTCTCGTGGATATTTGGTGTGTCGATAAGCGCGTTACATATAATACTTTTCGCATAGGATGTCGACGCAGTCGGAGATTTCCTCGAATATGCTTAAATAACATGGGTGAATGTCATAGCCTGTTTATAAAATTTGTTTAAGAATGAAATGTGTTGTACAAACAGACGCACCTACAATGAAAAATGTGACTAATGAAAGTTTGTTCAATGAGCCCAGTGTCTTCAGGACATTTTGAACAGAGCTTTTGATCGTCAGTACTCATTAAAAACAATTGTGATATAAAGACGATATGGAATGGAAGTGAGGACGGAATTAAATTAATTGGAATGAAATTAAAAGGAAGAAGATAATCCCCTTTTGAATGCATAAAATCAAATGGCACTATGCACGAATAAAATTCTGTAATACCTGCAACTACATGAACTTCAAATGGCCACAAAAAAAAATGATGGCTTAATAGAGAGTCACTGGCATTGAATGAAATCAAAATTCCAAAATCTACATTACGCGGAGCAGCCATCCTTAAGCTATTAGCAACTTGGGCTCGCTGTTCCCGCATGACACGATAGAGTGAAATTCATTTGAAAGTATAATTAGGGCAATGTCACTCATTTAAGTAACTACTGTACAAGTAAAAATTGTAAAAGGTACTGAATTAACGAACTTGCAAATCTAAGCAAGCAAGTACTGCTCTAACTCGCGACACAATTTCCACGTCAAAGTTAATCGCAACAAAATTTTCATTGTAACTCGAAGCCGCTTCCGTGGACGATGGTTTTCGACTCTTTCAATACCGAGGGTGAGTCATAAACAACAGCGCTGTTTAAAACAATACTATCAAATGCACCGGGGCAGCCTAAGGGATATTTAAGAAACAAACCATAAAGCACTTCATTCAAAGGCTGGAATGGAACTGCCCTGTTGTAACATGAGTAGAATGAAATAAGCTTCGATAATTGCCACAAAACAACATTATGACATCCTGGCTAACGCTTTTGGCAACGCTCTTTTTTTTTTTTTAAATGTATATTTGAAATGTGGGTGAAGAATAACAAGGTGCAGAGGTGTAAATAGGATATTAAACAGATATATATGCTCAGAAATTGCTTGGAATTTTCATTCCCAACTTTAGCTTGAAGCAGCATTTTCATAAAAGCACGCGGTGGATGATGATGATAGTATATTAGTGTATTTTGACACAAGGGTCGCTTGATGGCAAAAGAGTGCCAAGTCATGAGATAAGAGCATGATGTGGAGAAGACACACATATATATATGTAATGATGAAAGAATTGATCACACCTGCTTAAGCTTGCAAAAAATCAGTTCTCTGCAAAAATCACGAAGAAATATAGTTTAAAAAATTGCAGTAGATCTAACATGCCCTGCTGGAATCTACAAAAGGGCAAAGCTCTCAACTTCATCTTTCACTCGGCGCTTGGGCGTGCACAACGCAACACATTTTTCTGGGCTTCCTCTGCATTATGGTACAAAGTTCCCATTTATTTACGGCCTAACTCATCTCGGAGGCTTTCCTTAACCAAGCGTTAACCGAAAGTGAAGAAACGAGCAGCTAATGGAAAGACTGGAAGCGGAAACTGGAAGTAAGTGTATAGGAGGCCCCATTGCAGTCTTTGACTTCGGGACCTCCTTCTTTGTATTATCACTATGTAACACAGTAAAATTGATTGCCTGACCAGCGCTGCATACCCAAAAGTCACTGAAGTCTGAATGGACATGGCATGACAAAAGTTAGGTACGATTCCGTTGGATCTACTGCAATTGTCAAGTGTTACCTATATGTTAAACCCATGCAACAGCAGCTACGGTTGGTGAAGCCCAGAGAGGTCCCCAAGGAAAGCTCTTTGTTAATACAAAGAAAAGCACAATAGGTGATAAACAGTTATGATGTGCGATGAATGTGCTCTCCATCAATGGGCACATTTATGATGGTCGTAATGATGGTGATTATGTTACAGCACCGTGTTAACCGTGTACATTAGTGATGAGAATGGACGGATGTACAACCACAGTAATGGAAAGTGGCACAGGAATGCATAATTGAAGATTGGAACAATGTGCGGGTGAAATAATAACTACAGTATATTCCATTTCCCGCATGGCAGGCAACACTGTGGAAGCTAAGCAAGGTGTTCACTTGTTATTGACTTGCGACACTCCCTGGAGTAGTCTTAACTGTGTAATATGTTAGAAGTGCAACATGTTGACATATCATTTATATGAAAATACAAAAGCTCGTGCAAATTTGTGCTCCTAGTATGTGATAATACTGTGTTTTGGGTGCTGGCACGTAAGCCATAGTTCTTAACAGAAAAAAAATGTTTCAGTTCACTTGTTCAGTGTTGAGGAGGTTAAAATCTGATGTCCTTATAGTTACCTAATAGCTACCTCGTTATAAAAACCTAATATTTTACAAGTGCAACATGTTGACATGTCATTTGTATCAAAATACACACGCTCGTGCAAATTTTTACTTAATGTATATGATAATACTGCGTTTATGATGCTGGTGTGTACGCAGTAGTTCTCGGTAGAAAAGAATGCGTCAGTCCCGCTTGTTCAATGCTGAGGAGGTCAAAATACGATGCCCTTGGTGTAATGACAATGCCACATTTATGACATACTATACGTACAATGCAACGTTGTGCCAAAATTACATGGCACATACAAATACTGTCTGTTCATATGTGACATTGCTCACTGGTTGCGATAGCACGCAGTGAACGTAGTCTTTCAAGCTCTCACACGGTTGTCTGCTATACATGAAATGGAATATGTACACTGGCAAGTTTTAAAGGCCAAAGAAAGAGAAGGAGAGGAAAAAGCCATTCAGTCGATGACAAACAAGACCACGAACCGAATAACTTGAAGGATGCGAAATGTACTGATGGGGGACGTTCCACGGCCAGCACATTATTGTCGTATCCTGCACGGAAATTCAACTGCCAGATTGTGTAGAAGTGCGTTTTTTCACTACGCTTATCTAGAGATACGCATTTTTTTATATATACATTCAAACATTTTCTTATCATTTTGTTGTGATATGTGCATATAAGTGTGTCTTTGCATATCTGTGCCCGAGTGTTTTATTTTCCATGCACTGCTTTGTATGCTTTACTTCAAGATACGTGTTCCAGTTTCACTCAAGGGCTAAGGAGCAGCTGGCGCCATAATTGTGCGCCAACATCTCCTTATAGAGATACGTGTTATATTTATGCCTATGGAACTGTGTTTCATACACGTTCCAGTATTGTGTACTTGGAAAGCATTTCTATGTGCATATTGGAAATGCATTGAGCATGTTTGAGAGACGGTATTATGTTCACATACATGTTCAATGGGTTTCCAAAACACATCCCACGTACATTTTGAACACACCGGAAACATCTTAGAGGCACACAACCAACACACTACTAAAACACATTGAACATTCGTTTTCAAATACAAAAATATCTGTACCAACTCGCTCAAGTCACGATTCTTATACAAAAAAAAATGTTCACCCACATCGCGTGTCAGTCTATTCTAGTGCTGTCATTTCTAGCACAATTTGAGCACAGAGGTAGTAAATTTGACGGCTGCTAATGGCAGGTGTCTTGCACACCGTCACTGACCTTAATTGAAAGCACCATTAAAACATAATGTACATGAGGGCATTGTACGTATAAAAGCCACCCCCCCCCCCCCTCCAGATATTGGCATTGAGATATCTCTGTTTCCATTCAAAAGTGCAAGGCACACACCTGCCAAGTGTGCATACAAAGAATTTTCACAAAGGACCTGTTAAATTGACAACAATAAAACACAGACAGCTCATCGTATTGACGGGAAGCTGTTGGGTGTATACAATGGTGCTGACCTAATTTTCTGCCATAATTTGCAGCTTGGACAGTGATGATTCGAAACTCGCCGATACAGGATGCGAAGTTCCCCTGTCTTTGAAATGGCGACCGTAGCACCATTGACAATATTGGCACAGTCGCATCATGCTGGCCCGTCTTCGAGTTTCCGCCAGACCACCTAACGAAGAAACGAAACAAGGAAGATTGAACACTGCATATTTAGCACTCAGCTGAAGTATTCCGTGAACTACTCGTTTAAACTTCCCGTCTTTCCAAACAGTTAAACCTAACTTGTCTTGCTCAAGAAAGTGGTGGTTAAGGCATTAGAGACACGAGTGTTGTCGCAAAATTTCTGCTGTAGATCTCCAACTGCAGATTTTAAGACGTTTAAAACCGACTGAGACTCTACTGATGCAGTGCAGGATGGCGTTACTCTTCTTCTGTTCGTTTGCCACACCGATTTTAGACTTTGCGACTTTACGAGGAGAAACACATGTTTAGCCTGTGGCACAGTACTTATGGATTGAAACAGGACAATTTAGGGCTAAGTGATTCACACATTTTCGTCGATGCTGTAATCTGTTCGGGCCATATCAGCATGATTTCGACAAGAAAACGTAGTTCGGAACTAAGTGCTATCGGCAGCTGAGACACCTACGTTGCACATTTCGCGCACAAGCGCCTTCTCTCCTTCGGCAAGCTCTTCGAACTCCAGTTCACTGTCCGTAGCCTTGTCCAGCTGCTCGTGAACCTCGAGGACCTGCGTTTGCAAAAAAGGAGAAATGCACGTTGAGTTTACCTACATTACTTAAGTTGATCCTGGTGCTACACTCTAACCTTGTTATAACAAAATCAGATCGCCTATGAAAATACTTCGTCATATCTAAAAATTCATTACGAATATACATTCTTTACACTGTATCTACAACAAAACTATTCTTCACTTTAGTATAGCCGATAATTCGTTATATCATGGTCTGAATGTACAGAGCTTTGGGGGACGAAAGAGAACTCTGAGAAGATATGCACTAGCTTAGCCTCTTTCTTTCCGCTAGAGGCACTTTTAAAGCTCTGAAATAGTTTTGAGTGGTAACAAAAAAAAAGTTGGTGGGGGGCGAGAGTGGTGATAGAGCTTCTACGTGTTCGTTGTTACTAGGTTCGTGATTTGCGCAAGCACAGTTGAGCCTCATTGTCATGAACACTGATAAAGCAAATTATTGCTTATAGGTAACTAAATATAAACTTTGGTTGGTGAAGCCTCGTTTCCGTGTCTTATTTTTTTCATAACGAAACTGAAGGCATGCGAGCAGCCAGTATATTGGCTGTAGCGAAGAAATACTTTTTGATTTGGGGTGCAAGGCTGGAAACTTGGAAGATAAAGCAAAAAAAAAAAAAAGCCATATAAATACTGAAGGAAAATTCACAACTACATTTTCTATTCCTCTTCAACCAAAGATCACAGCCTTCTTCTAGTAAATGTGAACACAGACCTGTTATGTCAAAACAAACTTTTTTGTGTAGTAATTTCACCTTCTCGCATTCCGATCTGTTTAGATTAAAATACCGCAAGCACAGGTAAGGATAGCCTGATTTATACGTGGACTTGATGCCTATAATAATGTGTGTTTGTATGTCAAATTTTTGCACAAACAAGATTGCAGATTCGCTAGAGCGAATTTTTATATCTGCTGTTACCGCAAAAGTTTAGTATAAAAACCTAATTAATGATCCCAATGCAACCTCATTACAACAAGGTCCCGCTTATAAACATTCTGTTGAAAAAAAAATTGTAATCATTTTGTAAGTATCGTACAGCTCTGCAATATTGCTGTGAGTCGCCACAACATTCCTTTCACTGCAATATATATGAGAGAGAAAATAATTCACAGCATATCCACAAAATGAATGATGATGAGTGATAAGAAGTGTCCGTTTGTGTGTGCATCTGTCTTTTCATCCGTCTGCACGCTCCTATCACACAAGAGCACGCATCGGACGGACGGATGCTTTGCCCCACTCATTTTTATTCACTCCGTGGATATGCTGTGAATTTCTTATAACAGTGCCATCTATCCTCTTTTATGGCGAACTATACGAAAACCACTAACGCCATTTAGTGATACTATTTCCAAGGACATGCACAACGCCATTTAGTGAGCAATTCTTAAAATTAACTAGAAGCGGCTACGTGGAAACGACCCACACTCAAAGTAGCTTCACCCCTAAAAAAGCGAAGAAAAAGGTGGTCAACAGATGGCAACCGCTCACCTTCATGGCATGTACGACTGCCTCTGGCCTTGCCACGCCCACATACGGTTCCTAGAAGCAACAAGACTGATATCATTTGCACGCAGCACAGAATTTCAATTAGCCACGGACAGGCCTGCATAGTGATGGCAATTTACTGCTCCCTGGCTACTCAGATCTACATGACCATGCAAAGCAATCACACACTAGAACGTGAAAATTGAGGGCTCCGTTATGCAAATACGTTCACTTTTGCAGTCTTCATTTTGGGTCATATCACCATAATGCTGGCTATAATGCACAGATCAGAGCCAAAGTTACCTTTACACTGTATTCCATATATAGCAGTCAATGCTACGGAGGCCGGCAAGACTTTCTGCAGTAGATGTGTTTGCAGGAACAAAGTGTTCATTTTTGTTTTGCCCCCCCAATGTGAGTCATTTCAGTTTTGAGCTGAGTAATAAATTACAGTCAACTGCCGATTTTTCGGACCCTCTAGGGAGCGAAAAACTGTCCGAAAATTCGGGCAGTCAGAAAGAATGAATGCAAGCAAAAAAAAAAAAACATTATTTTACTGATAATTTTTAATGCAAGCAAAAAAAAAACCCCCACCATTTTGCTAATATTTCTCCATGCAAGCAAAAAACGCACCATTTCATTGATATTTCTCGGATCAGAGGGTCAAGGTCGAAGTACCAGACTTCCGTAACTCTGCCAAAGCATCAGTGGGGTGGCTCTGAAAAGAGCCGTTAAAAAAATGCATGCAGCTGACAGCGGGTGCCGTCAGGGCAGCCGGTGTTAGAGCTGCAGTGGCTTGAAAAACTTGTTGATTCTTGTTTGAACGGCGTTGTGCTTGCATGTGATCACATTCGCCTCGATCTGAGCAAGGGTCATGTCATCACTGTACACTGATGACAGCGTCATCAATGCTCGCAGCAATTCGGCGGTCGTAGGTGGCGCAGGCGTTGGTTCCTCTTTTTCGACATCGGAGTCGTCTGAATCCGCCATAACCTCACTGAGTATTTCGTCGTCGGTTAGCTCTGCACAGAAGTCGAGCTCGTTGTCAGCGTCGACGAACTGCCCAAAAGTTATTTCCGTGGGCATGGAAGCACCAGCAGAGTGGAGGTCATTGATAATATCGTCCATGAGAAGGCACAAGTCAGTCACGCTGTCGCTTTCTTCAGGCAAGTCTGCTGCCTCTGCGTCGAGTACGAGGCCCGCGTGGCGAAAGCAGTTGCGAAGCGTGTCTTGCGTTACTGCCTTCCATGTGTCCGCAAGCATTCTGACAGCAGACCGAAGGTCAACGCTGTAGCCTTTCCCGTTTTCCGAGCACAGCACCATGCGGTTGAGTATACGTGAACGGTACAAAAATTTCAGATTACAGATAACGCCTTGGTCCATCGGTTGGAGGATCGCAGTCGTGTTGGGCAGCATGAATTCCAGCTGGATAGCCTTCAAGTTATTGATGTGACCATGAGCAGCGCAGTTGTCAACGAAGAGCAGAACACGTCTGTTCTGTTCAAACTTCCTGTCCAACCTGCGGACGTAACTCTCAAACAACTGCTGCGTTACCCATGCCTTTTTGTTGGCTTCGTATAACACTGGCAGCATTGCCCTTTTCAAACACCTTGGGCTCTTGGACTTCCCGATTACTAACAAAGGAGGTTTCTCCCTGCCGACAAGAACGGTCAGCCGTTTTTTGCTATACTTGCCACCATGGCATGTGTCACCAGCAAAAGCGAGTGTTCTTTCCGGCAGCAGCTTGTAAAACAAGCCAGTTTCGTCGCAGTTGAAAATGCTGTCAGCAGAGAACTGCTGCAACAAAGACTGGAGTTTTCCACTGCGGTACTGTGCAATAACTGCACTGTCGACGGCGCCGCTTTCGCCACACATCTTCTTGAACTTAAGGTCGTTCCGATGCTCAAAGTTTCTCGGCCATCCATCACTGAACTTAAAATCTGTGATGTCCATTCAAAGCGCGAGAGTTTCGCTTTTTGTTTCAAGATGCAGCCCGAGACTGGCAACCGCTTGGCAATCATTGAATTAAGCCACACAACGAGAGCGTCCTCAAGCTTTGGATGAACACCTTGGCTTGCATTCATCTTTTGGGCACCAGACGGTTTTTCGGCCGCTTCCAAGATCTTGTCTTTGTTCCTCAGGAAATCGAGAACTGTTTGCTTGGAAATGCCGAACTCCTTGCTCCATCAGCCTGCGATCAGCCACTCTTCACTAACTTAATAATGGCGGCTTTCTTCTCCATCGTTAACCGACGGTACTGTTTCCCGCGCTTCGATGCCATCGGCGAGGACGACGAAGGTGAACTGGGGGCCATCGCAGGCAAGCGAAATCCTCACGATGTGAACAAAGAAGTTTGCTGACGAGCGTCGAAGCACCTAGGCTTAGCGTTGCAGAGTACACTTCACACGATCGCACAACCACGCACTAGGCTAGCCAAACACCATGTGGGCTGCGTAAAAAAAACGGTGCGACGCCAGGCGACGGTGTCTCGGGTACTCCGGAAGTGGCACTGGTAAACATTCAAGATAACCAGCGTGGCCACACCAAATCGGTGTGTGACGGTTAGTTCTAGTTCGAAGTGGTGAAACGCTTCGCGAAAGCGCTGCGTGGGAAGCCAGAGTGGCACGCACAAGCACTAAAGCGAAAGGAACTTTATTGGCGCCAAAAAAATTTCCGGGTGGATAGTTTCGATAGTCAGCGAAGCACCCTTGCACGATAAACACGGCCAATGTTAGGAATCTCGGAGGCCGTGTGCGTTTCTAACGATCAACGAGTCCAAACAACAGATGCCGCCATAGTAGACCGGCGCGCTTATTTATGCGATCGTAATCGCGTGTGACACAGTTGTGGTGGTTTCCAATGGAGGTCAGTGGTGGTTTCCGACCTTCCGTCGCGTCAAAAAGTCTGGAAAATTGGACTCCGGGGGGTTCGAGCGTCCAAAATTTCAGACTTCCTTATACATTGATTCTATGGGGCTCGTGGGTACCGCGAAGATGTCCAACTTATCGGGCATGTCCGAAAACTCGGGTGTCCGAAAAATCGGCAGTTGACTGTAGAAGTTTACGTGGCTTAGGCTTAACCACCTCTGGTATGTGGCTATGAATATGCTGTTCTGTCTCTCAGCCTTTTTACAGTCAACCTTTATTTCATTTGAAATGTTTTGACAATTGAAGCCCATGCCTTTCCTTTGCTTGCACGATGATTTAATGTGGGTACTCCCATCCTGGCTTCAAGCAATATAGATCTACCCTGAGAGCTATCGTAGATCTCTTATTTGGCAATTTCCTACCTGGAATATCTATCATACTTACTCGCATAACTTGTACATTATTCTGCAGTTTTAGGGCTTCGAGAAGGGGGTGCGCAAATTATCCAAGGATGTTGCGAACACATACGAAATAATGTGCAATAGTCGGTGTGCACAGTATATACAGGAAAAAATTAATGAATTGGAACACACACGAAGTGTACTTGTTTACCGTATTTACTCGCGTGATCCTCGCACTCGCATAATTCTCGCACCCCCCACATCGCCCAAGAAAAGTACGATTTCTTTTTTTTCCTCGAGTAATTATCGCACCCTCGAAAACTGCCGCAATAATGTCGTCTGCTCATTCCAGCCACTGATGATGATAGCTTGCACCATCTGGCGCCACCTCTTAAGTATCAAGCATACTATTGCACGCAGATTCAATCAAATTTAAGCGAAGCCGAAGTGGCCAGTGCGCATTGCGGCGTGTTTTGTATGCTGTGTCTGTAATCTTGGCACGTTATGGGGTGATACTGAAGCTACACGGCTACTTCAAGTTGCAAGTGATAGATCATGCACTAAACGACGGCAAGAGAGCCGCCGGTAGGCCCTTCTGAGTCTACGAGTTTTGTGTTCGCCACTGGTGACAGCAGCTAAAAGCCACCAAGACGCATTGGGCCTGCCGTGGGCCTAAAACTGGAATTGATGGTAAACTTTATTTCTTCAGAAGAAAACTGCAGACGATTCGGTCAAATAGCCATCAGCCCAATACTGACGTTCTACGCTTACCTTTTGAGGGCTCCTGTTGAGCGACGAACGCTACCGCTACGCCCACAAGCTTTGCGTATGGTATTCTAATCCTCGACTATTTGCTTGGACTTTTTGTATCTCAAATAAATCTTGCCTTGTGTTGAACCTCAGCTTTTATTGTTGAGGTAAGTTCTAATTAGCACTTCTCAAAGCTTGCTGTAAGCTGCTGGTGTGAGAATCCCGATTTGCGGCCACTTCGTTTTCTTTTTCGCTCTGTACGTTTTCGTGGAAAGTTTTCCCCGCGTAATTCTCGCACCCCCAACTTTGCATCAATTTTTCGGCAGAAAAAGTGCGAGGATTATGCGAGTAAATACGGTATTTAAAGAATTACCACATACTTTAACCAGCCAGATCCCGTCACGTGCGGTCTAGTTAGAATCATGATCGAGAGGGAATCCGACTGGGAACCATTGTCGCGGTCGCTGCCACTGCCCTCCCAAAGCGCATTGTCCTCGGTTCCGTCTAGCGCGTTCAAATGCCCCATTTTCTTGACGCTCTTCTCGACAATTCTCCGAGAAACTAGGTCCCATGCCACGGTGAAATTGGAGCACCTAAGCGTTCGCACATAACTTAAAAGGCCTTTTTCAACAGCACGAAACATGCGCGCACTATTCTTCTTTCTGCTGTACCCATCGTCACACGTTCAAGAAATTTGTGCTGAAGTGCTTAGCGGCGGCACGATTCCCATTTTCTTCGGCAAATTTTATAACAGCGAGCTTGAATTACGCCGTGCCGTATATGTAGTTATTACAGCCCACCGCAGGGAAACGGTAAAAATGTGACGGACTGATGGCGAAGCCTTAACTTCCGAAATCAATCACTACGTGTGCTGCAGCGCGGACGCGTTGGCGCGACAGGTCTTCCCTTCCCCCGGCTTCGATGCCGAAATTTGTTCGTGGTGTGACGTGAACATGCGTTCGCACGATGGTAGAGATGGGGAGATAAAGAGAGGCAAATGCTCGAGCAGTTCCTGTGACCTGTCAACAGGTTTGGGTGTTCGGGTATAGTAATCTATGGACACTAGTTCAGGGGAAGTCCTTGGAAGAAGGGAGTTCGCACTCACAGCCCCTTTGACTGCATTCGCCTGCTCAAGGAAATGTGCGCCCGGCGCGCCTGTCCAAAGCATCCAAAGATCCAAAGTCTCTTCGCGCGTGCTCCGGTGAGCTGGCTCGAGTGGGTTTTGAGAGTGCTAAAAATATGCTAATACAGTCGAGCCCGCTTATAACGAACCTGAGCATGACGCGGTATTTGTTCGCTGTATCCCGAAGTTCGTAGTAAATGAAACACAGCTTTAAAAAAAAAAGTTGCGAGTGAAAACAGAAACTTTTTTTGCCCCAAAAAGTCCGTAATGCACGTGTTTCGAAGAGTAGAAACGATAAGGGCGGTCTTGAGTACATTTAAAACGTCAGGCTGCTCGTTCGCCGAGACCCGTGGCATAAGCTGCATGAGGCGCTGGCTCCAAAGCTTCGACGTTCTCGCAATCCGATTCCTCCAAATCACTCTCGCTATGTACTTTATTCACAATGCCCCAATCTGTGCACGGTTCCGCAGTGTCGTCATCATCATCGGCCGCAATTAAATCATCGCAACAGATGTCCTACCCGCTCTCCCAGGTCGGAGTCGACGACGCGCTGCCACAAATCACCGCCGCAGTGGTCCTGTTCCGAAGCTTCAGGCTCGGCATTGGGCCCGACGATCGACGAAGTCGGTTTCGCGAATATAGTTTCGCGCACATGTAGCCGTCACCGCCACCCACGAAATATTCACTATCTCCACAGCTGAATACCGGGACGCCCAAAGCAGCAAGTTGGCTACCATGTGGTCAACAGCTATGAGCAAGCGCTCCGCAATGCGGCACCTAACACGCGGATTACGCTCAAGCCAAGTGGTCACACTTCTGACTTTTTTTTTTTTGAGCGGCACGAAAAAGCGTGCTAGTCATCCCGTCGGCCATCATGACCACACGCACACCAAGAGCGAGCAAGACGCGCACATGCGTGGAACAGCTCTGGGCGCGTTTCCAGTCGGAAAACTAAACTAATTCGAGCCAGCGTTGCGGGCATCGCGGAGTGGTGGAGACGGGCGAAGGGGTTGTGATCAAGAGAGGAGAGCAGACTTGCGAGAGAAGGGCAAGGAGGTGCGATAAAACACGGAGGAATGAAAGATTCCTTCCGTGCGATAAAGAGAGGGGAGGATGCAGCGGGAGGGCAACCTTGAAAACCAAAACACAAGGGAAGGTGGGTAGCTTGCTTGAAAGGTCCACGAAACTCGCACTAAGAAAAACTTAGAGTGCCAGCGCGTGCAGAAGTCAAAGCATGGTTGCCTCGTTCGGTGCGCGCGGCGGCGTTCGAAGAATCGGCGGCCGTGATCAAGAAATCGTTTTGTTGCACCGGTGGGTTTGCGTGGCCTCACGAACTTTGATATTTCGCGATTCGTTCCACCCAAATTAACAGCCGTTTTCGCGCTTCCGTACGTGCGCGGAAGGCATTCTGAGTCGAGTGCGAAGTGAGCGAGAACAAGTCCTAAACACAAGACGAATCGCAAATTATCAGAGTCTGTGGGGTAGCGTATGCGCGTGCACTAGACGCAGACTATCGGATACAGTCGGTGGCCGACGATGTTGGGAAATGGTCTGGTCACTCCAGGCCGGTGACGCCAACAACAGTACCAGCGATCAAAAACAGGGTACGTGGCTGACCGGTCTTCGAAAGATCGGTGGCAGTGTGAAAACACGGGCCTCGTCTGGTGATGCGGGGTGCTCAGAGTAGCTGGGGGACAAAGGACGGTGGGGTGCGTAAGAAAAAGCAGTCGTGGAGAGCAGCAACTAGAGGAACGCGGAGACAGAATCGGCGTTTAACAATAAGAATGTATGGGTACCTCGCCGATGCCTGATCGGTGGTCGAAATTGGTTTCCCGGGAAGTCGGCAGACCGCTGACTCCGTTCGCTGTAACCCATCAGCAGCGCTCAGAGACGTTCGTTGTAAGTGCGATTTTGTGCCATTGAACCAATTGATTTTGACGGTCATGATTGATTTGATGGTCATGATTTGTTGGTCATGATTTTGACAGTCATCAATTGATTTTGACGGTTACGCCGATATTGTTCGTTTTAAGCGAAAGTTCGTCTTAAGAGGGGTCATTATATGTGGGCTCGACTGTACATATATATTTTTTGTAAATTTGGCAAAATATTAGGGGTGCACAAATTATGCGAGTAAATACGGCATACGTTTTCAATGTTGATTTCCTAAGCATCCTCATATTCTACAGGTCCCTCTAGGTTTATTGATGGTAAGGATTCTATCAGAATTGAGTTCCATTTAGCCCCTCGAAGGGGGCCATGTACTGACCGTGCTGTCGGGGGTATTTTTGCCGGTTCCTTGCGATGTTGGCGGCGGCACAATGTGACCGGTGTCGTCGGGTTTCCGGTAGTGAGGAGCGCGTGGAATTCCACTTTGAAATTTTTTCTCGGGCCCTCCTGGAGACGGCTGCTGCTGAGCTGGCTTGTGTGGAACTTCCTCGTGGGGCTGCATTCCATTTGGCAGAGGAAGAAAATAAAAAGAAACACTTGATTTTTCACGTAAAACTAACAAGCCTCAATCTTTTGATACTAGTCTATCTCCACTACAGGGTCTTAAGCTACAGTAAACTCTTATAAAGATGAACAAATCTTCAGGTGCAAGAGACAAAGAACATTTAGCTGATTTGCATCAACACAGCAAAAAACAAAAACAGTACGTCTTGCATGAAGTGAGCCCAAATGTCCCGAAAGGGCTTCCTTTTTCTGTATGCAATTATAACCAGTTTAAAACATTTCACCATTGAATTTGACATGCTACTTGTTAAAGCTGAACCTCCCAGCTGTCACTGGTAACCAAGTAGTAGTGTGCAATGAAGCATGTGTTCTGCTGCCACCTAGTGATGCTTCTGTATCGCAAAGGTTGCAAATTGTGCAATGACAAAAAAAAATTAAGAGAAGAAAGAAGGCCACTTACAGAATTTTTGACGATGCCCTTTTCAGCTTCCAGAATCTCTATGCGCTTCTCCAAATTCCGGATATACCGCAAAACTTGTTCTGCCCAGAAAGAGGTACTAAAGTTATTGATACACCAGACCACAGGCCAAGTTTTTCTACAGGCATGTTTTAGCATTCAAGACACTATCGTTTCACAGCAGTGAATAAATGGGTGTAAGCGAATGAGAAAAGGAAATTTTAAGATTATTTTTTTCCATTAAAACATATTTCCACCCTTGAATGACAGAAAAAAAAGTTAAGTTAGTCGGTCAAGATTCATCAGGAAAAAAAGGCGGACAAGCAAACATAGACACAAGAGATGACTTGGTATTTATGTTGCCTCGATCTCTCTTTTTGCGACCATATTAGAACACTTACCTTCTTTTACGAAGTTTCTATCTTTTAGATTAACGTTGGACACCTATATAAAAGGCTCTGGTGTAGCAGACAGTTGGCTATAAGAGACACCAGTGCACCTACATCAATACTGGAGTTGATGAGAAAATGAGAAAGTGGTGCCCAGCTTGAGAGACTCTCTTATAATAAACAGGAACTGTTCCCTGCTGCATGTCTCTCATAAAGGGGTGTAACTGTATGTATTAGTGTGTAGCATTATATGGCAAGTCAGTCGCGAGATTTCATCGCCGTTGTGTAGCAACGAGATGTCGATAAACTCACCATTTATGACGCTTCTGTGCCGGTGGATTGCCTCTTTGATGGCAGGCGTTCGCATGGGTGGCTGACTCCGGCTGGGAAGCCGGCTCCCGTTTGGGACGATGGAGGGCGGTCGGACATGGCCGTTAGCCGTGCCGTTGGGTATGCTGCCGGATGGCACGGGAGGCAACGAAGGCGAGGGCCGGGGCGGAGGAGGCGAACAGGGCAAGGGGGAGGGAACCTCGTCCTGGGTGGTAATGGTCGAAGACGAGCTGCCATCGCCGTCGTCGCGTCGGCCCTCGGGCAGAACACCGCCGCAGTTCGTGCAGAGCGTCTGCGACCGCTCCTGATCCAGGTAGAGGCAGAGTTCCTAGTGGGAACAAAGTATCTATTACAGCTGCTTACAGCCGAACAGAAGATCTCAGCTCCGGCCATACAGCCACGACATGCCTGCCCTTTGTCATAAAAGATAGTTGTCCTAGGTGGTTCCAACTCGAACCGCAAGTACTTTTTCTCGGCTAGCGTAAATGCATACTATGCAAATGAGGAGTTATTGGTTTAACATTACTGCCTGACACACTAGTCTGGCTGAGAAGTGATGTCAAAATCTGTTAACATTTACCAGGACGTTCAAGTTTCCAACCTAAAAGCAGCAATAAAATGTGTGTCTGCATGGAGAAGCCAGCTGTCTGAAACATTCGAGCAGTGCTCAAGGGCTTGAAAATGAATAAGCACTACTATTAGGTGGAGCACTTATGCAAATTCTCTGTGCGAGGGACAGCAATGGTTGTTGTGGAGCTGACTTCTTTTTAGGTTGTAACTGAACACAGTGCACAGCATTTCATGGCAAAGTCATTTAAAAAATTCCATGTAGAGCCGTCGAACCTTCCTGGACCAAACTTGGTCCCACAGGAGCAAACACAATCGAGGCAACACAAGGTACACGTTAGAAGGAAAAGGAAGATGAAGGCGATTCATGCCTAGAATGTTAATAAATAACAATTTATTTATTTTCACATACTGCAGTCTAGTTAGAAGGCTAATCTGTACATGCATACATTGTCTTCAATCGTGCCAAAACGGTAGTGCATATTTGTCTAGATGGTAGAATGTTCAACATCAATGAGACACAAAATAAAAACACACACACCTAAGCACATCATTGTGTCCCATCAATGTTGTGGAGTCCATCATCCAGTTTTACCAACACACCCTGTCTTCAGCCACAGACGCGACATATTTTGTGCAAATTCGCTTGACCGTATGGTCCATTAAGATGATACTAACAGCGCATAGACAATAAAGAAGAGGGCCAAGACAAGTAGAGGCCGCAATGCCTCTATTTATCCTGTCACTTTCCCTTAATATCTATACAATGTTAATACCTTTAAAGAGCCCGTGAATCCACTTCGATAATTGTTTAACATTTCAAGTAAATGTGTACATCGAGTTCAGAATGCCGTTGTGATCAACAATGCCAAGAGCCACCAACACACCACTAAAAAAAAACCCTTCTCCTCTCCAAGTCTTTTGGTATCCCCAGCGTTGTGTGATGTCATCACTCGCATCCTGTCATGTCGGCAACTAAAAGAACCTGTTTGCTCACAGATTTGCATGCTCGCCGCTCTTCCTGCTCGCACGGTGAGGAAGAGCACATGGCCAAGAGAAGAGACAAGTCAATGAACGGAGCACAGTGAAGAAAAAAGCAAAGTGAGCGAGGATCGCTTCTGGATTATGAAACGCCGCTATTAAGGTACTGTTTCGATATATTTTCACGTCTACTTGTTTGATGTAGGCTCGTGCACAACTGCATCACCACAACTGAACTTTGACCTATGGATGAATTAGTGGCCCTTTAATGGATCCTCACCAATTTGCCCAAGCTTCAGTTCTTCCAAACCATTCAGTGATGCTATTTCAAAGGCATGCCAACATTAACGCTCCCTATAACAGCCTGGACTATGAGGGCCAACCTTGAGCTGGATGTTGTCGCGGATTAGGTCCTGCTGCCGTGCATCGAGGCCCCGCAGCTTCCCCTGGTAGGCAGAAACTTCCTGGCGCATGACAGACGCCGTGTAGCGGCCAAAGCGCTGCCACTCGCGCGCCAGCTTTCGCCCTTTCTGCCGGTCGTCATCCAGAAAGCAGCAGAGGTCGCGCAGTTCCTGGCTGTCGCGTTGCAGCCGCTCGTTCACCTCACGCAGCTGCCGGATCTCCATCAGGTGCACCTGGCGCAAAAGCAGACACAGAAGAAGAAACGGTTGAAAAACAAAAACAAAAAACACCCAGAAACAATCCAAGTAATTACAAATCAACAACCAGCTTGAATCTCCGTTTTGTCGTGCGAGTCTATGCTCACCTGCATGCGGCGGTTGACATCTTGCATCATCGCGCCATGATCGTACATGAGCTTCAGGTTCTCCGCTTCGACTTTCTGCAGCCAGCGGAGGATCTCCTGGGGCGGCTTGCGCAGCAGCTCCTCGTTGCTGGGCCGTCCTCTAGGTGTTGCCACAGCAGCCATGCCTTGCGGGCCCTCGGGGCCGGGCTTGGCTGCTGCCGGTGGCTTGTCCCAACCGTCCTGTCCCTTGGCTGTGTTCCGGATCATTCATGGTCTGGGGCTCACGACAGGGTGGTTAGTTGCCAGCCGCAGCTTGCTGCAAGGGTGTAATGCAAAGAGGGAGAGCAATCATTGACATGAACTACCACACTGTGTCTAGGTGGAAATAAAAAAAAAAGAAAGATACATTAACAAGAGGTGTCACTAGAGCCAACGTTCCAACAAGCGGTCTTGTATACTGCAAGGATGCAGCTGTTGCAGCAATATAGTAGCAGTCTTGAAGTGAAGTTCGCTAGTTGAAACTGCTCCACGTTAACATATTTTTCATACCTGTTTGTAGGTGAAATATTCTAGAACAGCTTCAGTGACTCTTTAAAGGAACCCCAAACAGAAAAACGATTTTTCCCGTATTAGTAAATTACTTTTTGACAATATCAGAAGCACAACGCTTGCTGCGAGAATGCACTTTTCCCAAAATGATGATGTGGGTGGCGACACCACCTCAAAGTTCCTGCGCTAGCTGCCGTGAGGTCATAGATTTTGACAGTGTTTACTTAGGTCTGCCTAGTTTGTAATTGGTAAGAGTGAAGAAAATTGTCTTCTGAGAGAGCTAAAGGCTTAACAATGTGGCCAAAATACGAAAAACACTGAGATCCATGATGTCACCATGAAAAATTTCTTCAGATAATCTCCTACTGAAGAGTGAAATCGGTTTTTTCATCTATTAGTATACCTATGGTGGTAATATCAACAACACTGGAGTTACTAGAGTATTACTTATCACTCCAAACTGATTGATTGTTTATCGCTAGAGTCCTGGTAACGTGCCCAGTTATTATTCATTGGTACAAGTTCCTGTAGCATACAGTCAAAAATCAATTTATTGGCCGCAAAGTGGTGTAGTGCCGCTGTCTAGTGCGTGCATGACCAACTGACAGTAGAAGCCAATGATTGGATGTATGCCTCAAGTTGTATGGCTCAGGACACGTGTCCACAAATGCATCTTTATGCCCCCTTTTTTTTTTCAGTGAGTAGAACTTAAATCGGACTAGTGTACATGCCTGATCTATAATGGTCCGTCGCCACCTGTTGAGTGCCCTCAGAAGTGACAAATGCCACATTGGATCAACTATGCGATTTGGACAGGCGGCTGGGCTGGCTATTTTCAACAAGGCTAAAGCAAAATGTACCAGCTTTGAGAAATGTTTTAGAACAAGGTGTCAGCACAGTGAGCATGCAGATATACCACGTAGGCAGATAATCGTGGTCCATTCATTCACATGCACTGATGCACAACTTCTGTTCATCTATTACGAAACTATCTAAGTGAATAGAGTAACACAGCGGTGCATTATGGGTAACGGCATTAAGCCGGAGCTTTAAAGCACTGAATGTGTCCGTATTATTACAGCACGCCTTCATCACTAACATTACCGCTTCAAGGTGAACACTCGACAGCATGCGTTTGATTGGAAGCGTAGGGTTTCGTTACACTACATTCCACCAACTGCGCATGCGCACTCGGCGGTATCCATGAAACCTACGATCTCAAATAGATGAAGCGCCACACTCATGTGGTGACTGTGGGGACCAGCAACGATGCAATAACGATAAACGTTGTACGTGCTTAAACATTAGCAAAGCAGAAAAACTTCATCGCTAAACCAACTACAACGCCCGCACACCTGTCTTGACGTCACAAGCAACGCGCTCGCGCGCCGCGACAAATCTTGCGCGAACCTCAAGAGGCAGCCGTCTCAACGCTTAGCGAAAGGAAAAAAAAAAAAAAAGGAACGCAACGCGAGGTCGAACGAACAGCACAGGTCACCCAGCGCGAGCTGTTCAGGTTCGCGACGTTACCAACGTACTCGTGTACTACGCACTTCAGGCATCGCCACCGGCTTTTTTGTTCGTCGCGTAATTGCGGCCCGCTGGAAGTCGTGGTGCGCCGCTCAATTTTATATTTTTTCTTTATTCGCGATCTCCACAACTCCGTCGCCCCGGTAACACACACACTCTTCTTCGAAAGAAAACCTCCGAAAGCTGCCAAATCCAAATAGGTCAGGGAGACTGGGAGCGTGCGAAAGCAGGCGGCGGCACGTCGTGCCCCCGTACGTGTTTCAAATAGTAACGATCAACAAATAAAAGCAAAAAGCGATCACGCACTCCCGCCCGCCCGTCCGCTTCGGCGAACTCTCGTCACGGCGGGGTTATGCCCTCCCAACTTTCGACACCGGCCTACAGGACTCAAGTTCGCCACGCAACTTTTTGCCCACAGATCGCGATTAAAATGAACGCGTTACAACACGTGCTCCCAACGATAACGACGCGACAGGTAAGTACTACGAGAGCGCGGCTCGAGAAACAGCCTGGCCGAGCGCGAACAGTCCCAACCGACGACGTGCCACGAACCGAACGTTTAATTTCGAGCACGATCGAGCGATGGCGATTGAAAAAAAAAAAAAGCAGACACGCATGCACGCCCGACGAGCGTGGCGGACAGCTACACGTGACTTACCTGTCTCCAAAGTGTCGCCGCGTGCGAGTTGCATGAAGTTTTCGGATCCGATTCGTGTAGCGTATTTACATACGG
The DNA here is from genome assembly GCF_043290135.1 of Rhipicephalus microplus. Lineage (NCBI taxonomy): Eukaryota > Metazoa > Arthropoda > Arachnida > Ixodida > Ixodidae > Rhipicephalus > Rhipicephalus microplus. Next base: position 183,769,170 of record NC_134705.1, read on the forward strand.
TCAACATGGCAACGAAAAGTAAACAACAAGAACGAAGGTATGCGGCTGTTCTATCTGGCGTGCGGTGATTAAAAGAAGTACAGCCGTGCCAACTGTTAACTCTGCATCAAAAACGTATGCGCATATTTACTGACGCTAGCGAACTTTATTGTGCAACGACAAAACTAGATTTGTTATTACTTTAAAATAAATATTGTTAAATACAGTTATATTTTAACACTACAGATGGCGCGACAATCAGTAAACAATAAATTATAGAACAATAACAGAAACGTTTTTTAGCTTCAAGTTTGTTGCCTGTGAAATAAAAAGCTTTGAAATGTAATGCTCGTACAGTTGTCAAAGCAAATTGTTTATACTGATTCATGAGCACTTACTTTTTAAGCGTCAATATATTTTGCAGAAATTTGCTGTTTCTCAGTCCTGACCACGGTGGTCCTGACGGTGTTTACTGCAGGGAGAAAAGCGCTATCCCGGGAACAGCAAAGATGGCGGCTTTCTCTTTCGTTTCTCGGTTTTTGTTTTCGTTCCGAGAAGCGCGCCCGGCAATTTGACTCGCGGGGGTCATGCGTCGAGCAAAAGTGTGCGGCCTTGGAACGTCCAACATGAGCCCCAGATTGTGATAGATCACGAACCGGGCTTCGCGTTAGAAAACTACAAAATGGACGTTGTGGATCACGAAATATCTCACGGTGGCCCTGCGCCGGCGCACGAAGCAACCTCGTGCGCGCGTCAACATCGAAAAATGATTCTTCCGGCGGACCAAAGTAGTGCTTTGAACGTCTGTATGAGACGTTCGAATAATCAGATAGCAGACTGTATGATTATGTTGTCATGTTTATGCGAGTAACAAAAAGTTATTGTTGGGGCTTTACGTCCCGAAAACCACGATATAATTACAAGGGACGCTGTTGTGAAGTGACCCGAAAACTTCGGCCACCCGCGATTCTTTAACGTGCACCTTAGTCTAAGTCCAGGAACCGGAAGAATTTTCACATGCGGAACGGTTTTCGCGCTGTTAATGTTTTCACCTCGGACGCTGACGAAGAGTATTCTGAGAGACGGGACGGGCGAGCTGGCAAACGCATTCGCTGACTCGCGCACAACTGCAACACCACAACTAAATTTCGACCTCTGGGTAGTTTAGTTGAAGGTAAACGGCGTGCTTTTTCTTACAATCAGCCATACAGCACAGAGCTCGGTAAACAAGCATCAAAACCGCGTGCTGGGAGATAATAAGGCACCTGTGAAAAATAGGAACACCGTGCCACGTGTTAGCGGTAAAGACTAAATCGCAGCTCCCTTGCACTTTCACACGAGGGCTTCAAATGAACATCAAACGCCCTTTTCTTCTCCCCGTGTGTGCCTTTCCAATTTTCATGAATAGAAAACCCGTCTGGCAGCCCACTCAGTTCTTCCAAGATTGCCGGGAAGACCACAGAAATGAAAGAAGCTAGAAGAACAGCATGAATACAATGTTCGAAAAAAAGCAACGAAGTTCTCAAGCTGAAAATGGATCGCGGAACTAATCATGGTCTACCTCAGGGGCCATTAAGCGATTATCATTACCATTACTCTAAAGCACGGCTCTAAAGTAATAATAAAACATACCCCCCCCCCCCCCCCCCCCTAATCAGCATATGTGGTATTTGAAACAGCATCGCTTGAAATTCCCGTTCGCGGGGCAAGAACGCGGCCTTTTCTTTTTTCTCGTTTTTGCTAATAGCTAAGGTATGCAAGAGGGGAGATTGATGTATGGCTCGTTTTTTTTTTTTTTTGTTGCACACAACTTAATCAAAGCAACAGGCAATGCGGCTCAGGAGGGTTTAAGGGACATAATTGTATGTTTTAACTGTAGCATAATAATTATGACATATACAGAAATGAATTGAAGCTAAGGCAGCAGGCCGAGACATAGTATAGCACAGATGCACTGCAATATATTACATTGTTATAAAAATGGACAGCCGACGTTAAACATCAGTGGGCTAAGTTAAATAACAGTTGACAAACAGCTAGCCAGAGCAGGAATCAATACGGTGGGCATCACACGGATCTTTTCAAAATTTATTAATCGTGCAATGTTTCCGTCTTATAGTTATATTATAATTGGTTGGATACGTATGCCCTGCACTTTCTTACGATCAGGCCCATGACAGGGGCTTCTGGGGAACATAAAACCACCATTACTTTGACATGGTCAAAAAATCGCTGGAGTTGGCCTTAAAGGAAGCGGACGCAGCCACATATGGGCAGTCGAACGGGCCCACGACGTGGCGGAGAGGTTAGGCCTATCTGTCCCGACGTGGGAGCGTCTCGCTACGTGCTAATTCAAACCCCGATGTATCTAAGTACAGTTTTTTTCACACCATACTCTCCAAGTGATTATGATCAGGAAAAGAAGACAAAAGTGCCACCCGTAACTGTATCTCGTTTTAAGAGGACACCTCAACAGGTCGGCACTGAAATAGGGTAACGGGAGTAAAAAAAAATATATGAAGCAAAGGATAAGAGAAGATGTATATATGTAAAAAAGGACATACCGGCTTCTTGGCCGATCCCCCATAGAGGGTAGGAGCCAAGGAACAAGCGAGCAAACCAGCCAATCAACGACGAAGAGAAGAAGGAAGTGGCGCCGGCGCCTGAATTCGGCGGACGCGAGCGGGCGGCCCAACCGGCGCCATGGACGACTGTAAGTGTCTTCTAAATATACTTTCCACCTTCATTCTCCAAATACAATGAATACTGCTATTGTGCGATCGTTATTTGATTGAAGGGCACGCCCCTGCAACCGCCGAACCGCATGTCGTGTCGACGTCGAAGGTCAAGAGACCACGGCCCCCGCGAAATCCTTGAACTTCCCGCCAATTTGTGACTGTATCCGGTCAAACTGCGCAGCACGGGTTCTCGGCACGTTGCATAAGATGCAGAAATTCTGAATTCAAGGTTCCCTGCTGAAGAAGCCGCTATACCTTGCAATCAGTGAGATTGGGGTAGTTGAGCTGCTTCGCTAACAGGGCCTATGAAACTTCAAGAGGGCCCTCTACTATACGATGCCAGTGTGCTTTAAAGAATATCATGTGGTCGAAATTTTCCGGGGCATTCCACTACGGTGTACTTCATATCGTGGTTTGGGGAGCGAAACTTCAGGTATTATTATTGCCATTACGCTCATATTCTGACTGGTAACTGTATACAGGTGGCATTAGCTATAACATATGGTGGAACATTTGATTGAAGGCTTTGTTCCCAGACAAAACGGGTATATGGGTTTTGCTAATGTCACTGATCCGGAAAAGCCCTGCAAAGAATTTTTGTTTTCTATTGGGTGGTAGCTTGAGTGGTGGTGCATTGGCTGTCTAATGTTGAATTACATTTTTTTTTTGCAGCGCAATCAAGCGACCTGTCCGGGTCGCAGCTGTCACAGTCATCAGCGTAAGTATTCTTCCTTTCTTTGTTTTCGGCTCTGGATCGCTTGCTGCACGCTGTTCATTCAATGCTGAACTTGGCATGTCAAATTGTACGCATGAACGGCGCTGCTTACAAGCACACATATTTACATTATACAGTGGTTCCAAATAGAAAAAAAAATAGAAAAACTGGCCGATTATCTGAGTGCTTCACTGTGAATGCTGATATAGTCTTCAGCCGCCTGTCTTGTTCGTGCATAGCGTCGCATTTTCAGAGCTCCGTAAGAAACAATAGGGCCCTTATAGAATTACGTATTATATGATTTTTCCACTAAAGGAACACACCAACTAGTATTTACGCATGGATGTTGCAGCACTTCAGATGTGCATGATATTTACTTTTTGGTCGACAATGTTCATCGATTGATTGATTGATATGTGGGGTTGAACGTCCCAAAACCACCATATGATTATGAGAGACGCCGTAGTGGAGGGCTTTAGAAATTTCGGTCACCTGGAGTTCTTTAACGGGCACCCAAATCTGAGCACACGGGCCTACATTTCCGCCTCCATCGGAAATGCAGCCACCGCAGCCGGGATTCAAACCCGCGACCTGCGGGTCAGCAGTCGAGTACCTTAGCCACTAGACCACCGTGGCGGGGCAGGTCAACAATGTTCACAAGTGTGAATGCAGCCGCCAGTTCAAGAGTGCTGGTGCCTAAACTTCGGCCGGATGGTCGAATTGTGTGCCGAAAATTTCTGCGTTCAAGCAATGTTCAAGTATCCCAAGAACAACTAGCGCCTTCAATAGAAGCATAGTCTCCAGTATTGAGGGACTATGATACAAGCTTTGAGGCGCTAACGTGGCTGCAGCAAGCCCAGTACTGGCTTAGTTTGAGAAACATGGGAGAGCCTTTTGCCGCACTGAACGCAGTCAGGTTGATTATGATGAAATAGAAACTCTAAATCAGCCTCGGCTGATGAATTATTCTGAAGTTTCGTGTTCACGCGTTCAGAAAAAAAAAATGATTTTTTTTATTACCAGGAACAAATGGGGGCACGGGAGGGCACAGGTGAACTTCCATATTTGAGCTTCACCTTGAAGCTCCCGTTCTGATCTTTGTGTTCAGATTACGCTCAGAACACGAATAGGGAAGTTTATTCGAGAGCTTACGCGATCACCAGCGATAACGCCCGAAGGTTCGATTAGTGATACACAAAAGACGCGTTGCGCCAACGATCAGATTCGCCGACCGACGACCGGTACTTGATTGATTGATTGATATGTGGGGTTTAACGTCCCAAAACCACCATATGATAATGAGAGACGCCGTAGTGGAGGGCTCCGGAAATTTAGACCACCTGGGGTTCTTTAACGTGCACCCAAATCTGAGTACACGGGCCTCCTTCATTTCCGCCTCCAGACGACCGGTACTTGAGCTCTCTCTATGTGGTTAGGAAGTGAAGAGAGAAGTGCGGGCCCGTAACCGTCTCTCTTTACGAGTACACCTCAACAGGCCAGCCCAGGGACTGGGAGGGAGAAATGAAAGATAGTGGAGAATGAGTAAAGAAGGGGATGAATGGTTGTGGCCGTGCTAAAAAGAATCACAGCATATCCACGGAGTGATTTATGATTGATATGTGGGGTTTAACGTCCCAAAACCACCGTATGATTATAAGAGACGCCGTAGTGGAGGGCTCCGGAAATTTCGATCAGCTGGGGTTCTTTAACGTGCACCCAAATCTGAGTACACGGGCCTACAGGAGTGAATGATGATGAGTGGGGCGAAGCTTCGTCGGGTTTTCTCGGTAAACCGTGAATATTCTGTCTCTCTCTCTGTCTGTCTGTCTGTCTGTCTGTCTGTCTGTCTGTCCGTCCGTCCATCCGTCCGCACCTGCTGAGTGAGTCACCAAACCAGGCGGTCACGTATACCATGAGCTATATAGGAGGGACAGACCCACGGCTTTAGGAGCGATCGCCCCTATAAGAAACAAACGAAAGCACAGTCAAGTCACGATGCCTCTGCTGCCTAGAGAGAGAGAGAGAGAGAGAGAGAGAGAGAGAGAGAGAGAGAGAGAGAGAGGGAGGGAGGGGGAGAATAAACTTTTATTAATAACAAATGCACACTGAGCCTAGAGGGACAGCCGCCTGAAGGTTGGAAGGCAGGGGAACTCTGCTTTAGAGCTGCTCGAATAGGGCGCTGAAGAAGACGAGCGCGAAGTGGGCCATGCTTGACAACACGTGCACACACACAGTGATCGTGTACTGTGTGTATAGTACTCAGACGTAATCAGAACTCCTTTTCGGTGCTTACCTCTAACAAGGGACTTGCTGCCGAAAGGAGTTATGATTACGTCTGAGTGCTACAGTCCACGATGCATGATGTGATCGAGTGTTTCAGATTGCGCGCAGTGACGGCACAGTGCAACCCTTAACCGATCACTCGAGGCCACCGTTGCACTGAGTGCATTGTTGAGTGTGTCACTTCTCCATTTAGCCACACGCTAGCCCAATTATCTTTCATCCTTACCTGCGGCAGTCTTGCTCACTTCACAGTCAGAACTACATTGCACTTAACTAGAGCGCTAATTTATTTAGTCACTTAAATACGGGCTAATGTGTTAAGCGCCTGAGTCGGCACTGCCAGAGATAATTGGAATGTAAAAGATCGCTAACTGGAGGCCAGTCCTCCAATGTCTCTTTTTAATTTTTAAGTGCATGCCCAGACTCGGTGAATGCGTTTATAATTTTTTTTATCGGTCAGAGGAAGGAAGAAACGTGTCTAATGATTAAGGCATGGTATATTGATAACGGTGGTATAGCATGTGCACGGGCGAACCGTCGATTAGCTATAGTACAAAGAAGAATTCAAATGCCTTAGCAGTTATCTGTCACGTATACCCCCTCCCCCCCCCCTTGTGCCGGATTGATAGGTTCGGTTTTTGTATGGGCATGCGCAGATAAGTTTTCACGCCCCTTTTTTTTTCGGCATAGTGCGCTTTTTCAGCTTATAGTCGACGTTTGTGCTTCTTTATGGTGTCCGTGTTTGCACGCCCTGTATCTTTCAGAACAAATGGGTAAATTAGCTCTCCTGGAATGAGGCGGAATTCTCTCTAGTACAGAACGTCGTCGCTCATTTTGTTTCCCCTTTTTCTTCGGCCGCCGCGCGTCCTGTCACAGGGTGTCTGACACGCAGCTGCTGGACTCGTCGGGCCTGAGCGAGGACCAACTGAGCAGCAGTGACCACCGGTTCGACGCAGTCATCCCGGAGTCGGCCCTCTACGTAGGTAGCGCTTTCGTCGCTGTCGTGCTCGTCAGTGGGATCCTGGTCTCCATCGCGGCTCTCAGGTCGGCCTCGTCACGTGCGTTGAATCTCGTCACCTCTATCCGCATTCAATTAAATATATAGTGTCTTGGTTAGTACGTAAACGCATGTCGTCCCCTAGGCGGATAAAAAAGAATTACTGGAGTAGAAATGACTGCCCAGGAGTGAAGCCGTTCCACTGGCAAGATGGCGGCTGTGGTGGCCATCTTACTAGGGGCATGATAAATTATCACCGTTCAGCGAATAAAAACGAAGCGTTTCCCTCGCATGCCCGACAAGTTTAATGTGGGAACTTTTTTCTGGTAACATAGTGCTCCAAGTGCGTGTTACAGTTACTAGTTTTCCTTAGTGAGCCTCTGATTGGAGGCAAAGTTCTTTGAAGATTCAGTCATCCATACTCGTTTCTGTGTGTTATTTCGTCGGGAACAACTATCGTTTAACATAGAACTAACGTTGCATTTGCATCACATATCAAAGCCACTTGGTCTCTAAGTGGGCACCATCAGAAAAGAGCATGTTTCCGCCATCTTGGCAGTGGCAAAAGATGGCTCCACTTCTGCTGGCAAGGCATTGCTGGAGCTTTCACTCCAGCAATTTTTCTTTCCCCTATAAATACTTTAGTAAGGACTCTGGCGCTGAAGTTGTGGGAATCGAGCGCGCCCTCCCCTTTGGCGCCTCGTTCCCCAAGCCTGCGCGAGTGCTGGCCATGCGCGGCTCGTGCGCCGTTAACACGGTCACCGTGGTTTCGATGTCAGACCTTATTTGTCTGGTACGAGTGATGCGTCGGTTTTCCCTGCACGGAGACGCGTGTCCAAACTTGCCCGCACAACGCCTCCCCCTCGCGTGGCGCTAGCACACGTCACGGGGCTCCGCCGATCCTCATTGGCCGCCCGTGAGAGTCCCTCTCCCGGTAGCTTGCGTTCGCCCGGAGCTCGCCCGCCGCCGAGCAAATGCTCGCGCGCCTGCAACGGAGGAAGTCACGCCCTGCCTTTGCGGGCGACTTCTCATTCACGCGCATCGTTGGTTCCCCTTTGTGTTGTACTCGTAAAACCACAGGGTATATGCATAAAGGATGGCGGCAGTAAAAGCTGCGTAGCTTGACCTCACTTGGTTACAATCTAACAAAAATTTGACTCTGTGTCTTGTGGCAATCATTTGCGATGGTGGAGTCACTCGCCACGTAAGAACTTAGTCGCCGTTGGCTTCTAGGGCCGAGCAGAGAAGAGCACTGCCCAGCTGTTATCCTAGGCGGCCGAAGGGGAGGTGGCATAAACATCAACAACAAAAAAATCCTGCGTTAATGTTGCTTTTGGTGTAATTTAAATGCTGCGTTCAGTGCACCTCCACTCCTACCGGCTTTCTATAGGATCTGCCAAGCTGAGATGTGAAGCTACAATTTGCGCAGTTTTTTCAAGGTATAGTAATGCTTCAGCAGGTCTCGCGATATCTTCTGATGAGTCATGACAATTTATGCAACCCTATAGTACGTACTTCTGTGGTGGGCCACAACCTAAACGTAGATACAAGCTCCCCTTCAAAAAATTAGGGGACCCTTAAGCTTCGCTTTCAAGAGTTGAACGCGATAGCGAAATCCGGCTTCTAGTGCGCCCTTCAACCGCTAAGTGCATACCTAATAATATGTTTTGTTACACACATACACAAACAAACACACACAGTATATTGTATCATCGCGTGCGCAAATGGTACATACAGGTTTTTGATCGATAGCAAGAGTCGCATGGCCTCCAGGATACGTACACGCCGCGTGCTTGCCATCTCGTAGGCCATAAAAAGTCTGACAATGCATCACAGATGGCAGCACATTATCTAACGTTTGTTGTTTGCTTGATCAATGCCTCTATCAAGGCATGATATGTTTTCCGCTAGATGGGACATAGTTGTTCATTCTTAGGGCTGTTTGAAAGTTCCTGTGTGTTTTCAGCAGCGATGGCTGCACTATCCCGGCCTTTTTCGACGTAGTTTTAGGCCTCCCAAATGCGCCTACAAATCGCCGAATGGGCTCGTTATCGACGTGACACCTGTCAAACAAAATGCGTTAAAGGGGCCCTGAAACACTTTTTCAAGTAACCATGCAATGAATTCACTAGAAGGGCTTATTGCCTCACGAATTCAATACCGCAAAAATTTTAAGAATCCGTCCAGTGTGAGTGGAGTTACAAAGGTTTGTCGCATGCTGCAATTGCATTATATCTTCTCTCGTCCCGATGAATGCGCTGGAAGCTTAGCAGGGAGGGGTGGCAGGGGCAAAGAAACTGCATCACCCGCGCCTTGTGACCTTGAGCACTTTTTTCTTCTTTATTGCGTGATCGCGCGCATACGCGAGGACAAGTAGCGGCCTCCCGCGGCGATCTCTGTAACGAGATTTTTCGCTCACAACCAATGGGGCCGACGGCGGAATTTCTGCAACGCGAGCTCTCTAACGCTATCGCGTTAAAACTGCTGCACGCGTGTTAATCACTTACGTAAAAGAAAAAAAATCTAGATGGGAGCTGACGGATGGAAACAACGTAGTGGGATAATCAGGTTGAACAGTGGAAGTGCTTCAGACTGGCTGGCCGACATACGCTAGAAGGACCTATCTTTTCAAAGGAACCGGGTTAGTGGTGACGTCATCACAGGAGATGACGTCACCACAAACCCATTTAAATCTAACACGCCAAGAATGACACGGCGCCTTTGAAAAAGATAGGTCCTCCTATCGAAATGTCGGCCAGCCAGTCTGAAACACTTCCACTGTTCAACCTGATTATTCCACTACTATGTATAAAAGAGCCACGCAAGCTAGTCCTCTTTCTAGAAAACATGCTTGGTGTGTTTTTTTTCTCGTTTCGAGCGATAGGCACTTCTACTGGGTAAATGCCATGTACTTGAAAACAACAACAACAAAAGGCATGGCTGCGTCATTGCGTCAAACCTGCAAAAAGCGCGTACTGCGGGAACCCAGTGATCCTCGGTCGTAGAGTTCCCGCTGATCCGTTTACCAAACCGTCGATGACGTCATTGTTTGAGGTAAGCATGCAGAATTTCCCTGGCACGACCCGAATTTTGTTGGGGAAATTCGCAAGCTTCGTGTGTGTGACATGTGCGCCACCTATCGCACGTGCTTTATTGACTTCCAGCCTATTACGGCAGTTGAGGTACGTGTCGGTGGTGGCGAGCTCCGTCAGGATGTTTCACTCTTCAGATGTAACAACGCAGCGTCCGCAAGACGCATTCGCTCACTGGGTGAGACAGTAGCGCCCTCCCTTGCGCGTAGTCGGAGTCAGTTGCATTCTTTTTACGTTTTTAGCAGTTTGAAGTCAATTATTGTGATGAATTCACTGTTATATACAAAATTACAAAATTTTGGACGTTGTTCGTTCATCTCTAACTCACTTCTGAGAACCCCCTCAAAAAATTTGCAGCGTGCGCGTTAACTAAAAGCCGAATTCTCCTGTCTCTCATTCCCCCTTAGCAGCCATTGGCATGTACATTCAGCACCATCTGACAAGAAAGGGTTGCTACTTTATACTCGCAGGGCGTAACCTCCGTTTTTTTTTAGAAAGGTTCAGCGAGCGTTGGGCCGCAGTGCCATGAATACAGTGAACTAGTATGAACCATAAACTCCAGGAGGTTAATGTCGGGAAGTAGAAACGAAGCGCAAGCCGTAAGAAAGTGTGCGCGTGCCACCTCTCGTTTAGTCCTTGGAATGTCCGCTGGATGGCGGTGCTTCTATATGAGGAATATATGATAAAAAGATGCGAGATGCTGGTACTTGGAGTGTTAGATAGGTGGACGAACGGACACACAGACAGATGCATGGACGGACGCACGTATGGCTGCACGGACGGATGGACGCATGGACGGACGCAGGAACGGATGCATGGACGAAAGCGGGGACGGACGCACAGATGAACGTGCGGACGCACGAACAGACGCACGCACGTCCAATCGCTAGAGCTCCGCGTCGTATGCTTGCTAGTAAATAGAACACCAATTATAAATTGAATACGGCACTGCGAGATTTTTCACTGTCGTTATCGTAACTGGCCGTTTATATAGTACGTATATATGGCCGTTTCCACCCAAGTAAAATTTCGTTGCAGTTGACCTTTAAACCAACACGTTCATTGTTATTTAAAAAAAAGGGGGTTACCGATTTTGAGTACTTGGTACTCTGGTATGGGAGAGCCTAGAGCCATCCCGTGGGCCTCACACTCCATGTGTTTAGAAAAAAGGGGTAACGATTCAGAGTGCTTGGTACTCTACTATGGGAGAGCATTAGGCCGTCCCGTGAATGACAAGCCCACTACTGCGCAGCCGAAGTCGGGCAGGGGGGGGGGGGGGGAATTACAAAAAAGTAGGTATCGATTTAGAGTACGTGGTACTCTACTACGGGAGAGCTTAATGCCGTGCCGATAACTGCCGAAGAATGCTAGACATGAATGATCGCCGTTTCCTACGTTCGCAAGCCTACCCTATCCTGAAAAGTCACTGTACTTGCTCTGGTTGGGCCGCAAGTCTTTTTCAGCCTATTTAATAAACATCGAGTGCAACGAACATACACAAAATAGAATGAGAGTATTTTTTATACGCTTCACATCTTTTAAAATAGAATTTTTGAAAAAGGAAAGCGCAAGTGTAATTAGTGTTCTTTTTGAAGACCTTTTTCCTCAATATATCCTTCTCTGGCCGCCTTTGTGTCCTGTTCAGTGAAAAAAAAACAAAAAAACGACAGCATATCCACGGAGTGAATGATGGATAGTGGGGCGAAGCATCTGTCCGTCCATTCGTTCTTGCTTCCGTCCATCCATGCGTGCGTCTGTGTGGCCGCCCGTGCGTCCATCCGCCCGTCCGTGCGTGCGTCTGTTCGTGCGTCCGCACGTTCATGTTTGCGTCCGTTCCTGCTTTCGTCCATGCATCCGTTCCTGCGTCCATCCGTCCGTGCAGCCATCCGTGCGTCCGTCCATGCATCTGTCTGTGTGTCCGTTCGTCCACCTATTGAACACTCCAAGTACCAGCATCTCGCATCTTTTCATCATATATTCCTCATATAGAAACACCGCCATCCAGCGGACATTCCAAGGCCTGAACGAAAGGAGAGGAGGCATACGCACACTTTCTTACGGCTTGCGCTTCGTTTCTACTTCCCACTATTAACCTCCTCGAGTTCATGGTATATGCTAATTCACTGTATTCATGGCACTGCGGCCCAACGCTTGCTAAACCTTTCTAAAACCAAGGAGCTTACGCCCAGCGAGTGTAAAGTAGCAACCCTTTCTTGTCAGATGTACATGCCAATGGCTGCTAAGGGAGAATGAGAGACAGGAGAATTCGGCTTTTAGTTAACGCGCATGCTGCGAAATTTTTATTGCTCAACAACGCACAGAAGAAATCTTCCACCGGCACCACCTGGGAGGTCAAAATGTAAGACTGGTTACACACTACTACTACGACTGCGAGGGACAAACAGAAGCCGCTATAAAAAGCTTCGCCCCTACAATCATGCTAATCATGCAGTATTTTTCAATGTGACTTTGTGGCCATGTCATTAAATACATCAAAATGTACCGTAACTCTAGCCGACGGAGGCTATATGAAAACACAACGGGACTTGTAGTCGTCCCGCTGTGCCTTTGTCTTCCGTGTCCGCAAACGCCATGACACCTTTTCACGAGAAGTTTGTTGTTCCGGCCAGGGACGTATCCATTATCACGACCTCCTTCTGTACTCCTGACCTGCCCAGATAAGCGGCCTCCTGTGGGAGCGCATATCCTAGCTCTTGTTCAATCGCTTGCCGTTGGTGGCGCTACTTATAACCTGTTCGTCTGCTACTGTGCGGCTATTTGTACGGCGCTGGGGTGAGAACGCCCGCATCCTGTGACAAAACGTCGGCATATATATGAGTGTTTCTGCGAACTTAGACGGCGTTTCAAGTAGGCTATTCGCTGGGGTTAAGTATTCATTGCACAATGGTTGACGAACGTGAGAAACCATATACTTTCATAACGTAGGACGGCCTACGTGGTGTCGTCATTCAAAAGGCAAGGCATCTCTGAATCCCTCCTAGCATACTTATTTCCGAAGCACTTTGCATTTGTGCATTATATTTACACAATATTAGCTCTCTGCTGGCCGAAACATCAGCGCTAGCGCTGAAACTGACGTCAACGAACAGGTGCTGTCTAGCTCCACGCCGCTCGTGGGTTACGTCTCTGCAGCACAAGGTATGAACAAAACGTGGGCGCTGGAGCGGGGACACATGACATCCTTTCAGGGGTAGGGGTGAGGTTTCGACGTCTTTTTGGGCTTAGGCGTGCACCAAGGGGGAGGGGAGGGCAAGCCCACCCGCTTAATAATCACAGAGGGGGACATGTCTGTCCCACACCTTTTTAATCATTTTTGCGCGTCCCATCATGGCGCGTAAAGAGGCGGGTTACGGCCAGGCAAATATTTGACGGTAACGGCAGCCCGCAACCTCCGATGTTGCATGCCGGGAACCTTCCAACTTTTACCCCTTCCCCCAAAACGCTGGGCACAACAGGCACGCCGTTTTGAGAAGCATGGCACCACTTCATTTTCGATTTAAGCGCGTGGCATTTTGTGGGCCTGGTTTGTCGTCCATCCATAGATCACATGTGGTGTAGTACCGTTGAAAATTAAATGGTCAGCACAGGCGTAAAAAAAGGCAGTAATGCTCAAAGCTATAGGTTCAAATAAACCAAGCCTAAAATAGAAATAATAGAAGTAACGACGACGTAATAACAATGATTAACTTAAAATAGCCGGAAACGCCCTGTAAACATGCGGCCGGCTCGCACGCCGTGCATGAGAGGGCGCCACCACCGCGCCAGGCGTTTGATTGTTCTAGAGTGTACTAGAATGGGGGAGTGGGTCCACTGAAGGCTCCACGCTGAGGCGTTTTTTTCGGAAAATCCAGGTGGCGCTACCATCGCCTTCACCTGAAGACTTAGCCGTGGTTGCCATGGTTACAAGTCCCCTTTGCCACGCGGTTCGCGACGGGTGGGTAGTCTGATAGTTCGCGCGGTTCGCGTGCTGCTCGCGCGTCTGGCGCAGTCTCGCAGCGTTGTTGCTTCGTTCGTGCGTGCGTGGCCGTGAACGGCGTCGCACCGTGCTTCCGCGCCAGTTCAACAAAATCTAAATGTTTATATTGCGAAACGCCCTGCTCGTATAGGTAGTCACGCACGCAAGTACCGTGATTTCCACGGTAATTGTTTACAATCAAGAGCGTAAGTTGAATTTGGCTTTTGCGAAAACGTACGCATCGAAAGTGTAATATGAGCATTAACTGCGATGCTTTTAAAAATGTCAATATAACTGGGATATATAAGTAAGTTTGCGTTTGGTGCAAATTTAGACTCACGGCAGCAAATTGAATATGATGCAAGACTAAAGTTACCAGCTGTTATCACGAGAATTAAAGCTAAAGTATGCGAACCCTTCTGCAAATTTGCAGCTATTCGTTAGGGACGCGTGATATTATTGAAAAACTGAACCAGTCCTGTTGCGATTACGTGAGGGTGTTGGCAAAGGAAGTTTAGTCACATCGGACGGCAACTGTGCTATTCGTAGGAAATGACTTATAGGGCGGACGCACGTCCGTCGCGGTGGTTTTATGATGAGTTTTTGTTCGGCATCTAGTGCTGGTATACGTTGTAGGTATTAATGAAATATGTTATATTTTACCTTTTCTCTTCGTGCCTGCGGTACGTGTCCATGCAAACATTTGCTCGAAACATGAACGTGTTTTCACCTATAGATAGGAAGTCTGAAAGACACCAATAAAGAAGTGATATGCGCAAAATATTTTATTTTAAATTGACTGCGCAAGCTTTTCGCATAAATATAAAAAACAAAATAAATATCATCGAAAGACTTCGACACCGTCGCTCAAGGAACGTCAGGCTCTATGTTGTCCTGCTAAGCTTTAAGTGTTTTGCTCTCGCTCGTTTCGAAGCGTTTTCCCTGTTCATTCCCTTCACTAAGAAGTGAAGGCGAGTGAGCACGTAGAACGAAACGAGCTTTGTGCTCACTGCATCTTTGTGGTCTGGACAGCCGACCGCTTTCGAGTTCAGAAAATTAGTTTTCACCAATGAAAGGATGTCAGAGATGCTATCTGTGTGCAACATGGAAACACTGAAACATTCAGTAAACAAGTTTTCAAGTGAGGCAATGAAATCATACAGCTGTCGTGAGGGGTACAGAAGTCCACCCCAGTCGCATTGCTCCGTGAATTGCGAAGGGAGCTGTTCAGCAACCGCGACAGCTTTCTCAAACAGAAGCACTTCTTTGCATTGTACGCATGCCAACTTCAATACACACTTTCTGGCCACGTACCCTGCTGTGTAGTAAATGAGTCTCGAGTCACTCTTCTCCAAAGTCACATCGATGTGGTCAGCAAACTTTTCTGGCATCGTGGCAATCGTGCTTTCGACCTCGCCAAGTTTTCCCTGTGATATAAGATCATCAATTTTTTTGTGCGTGACCTTTAGACCCTGTCTGTCATGCACAGTGACAAGAGCGTTTATCATGTCAGGGTTTGCGTTTGCGCTGTCCACACTGTGCGCCAAGTTATAAAAGGACAAGCAGTTGACGGTTATTAGAAACTCATCCGGAGAGGGGTGCGCGTTGCAGCCACTTGACTGGCGAACGATGCCGAAGAAATGTTCCACGGGATCGGTGCTAAGTCGAGATGTCATGAGATATTTGAATCCAACGCTCTCTGTCAGGTACTTCAGCAATGAAAGGGTATTTGCTATAGTGACCCTAAAACCTATGGCAGTGGACTCGCTGAGAAAGTGCCGCTTGTTGTCACTGAATGATTCCCAGTCATTCAGGAAGTCCAGAAAATTGGACAGGAATGCCACGTCTGTAGAAGCTGGTCTCAGCGCTTCGGCCCGAAACCTGGAAGTCATCACGGTGATCAGTCGTTGGATCTTCCTGCAAAATAAACAAAAAGAATGTATGTCAGAAGAGCGCTCATCATGCGTTTGAGATGTTTACGATTACACTTAATTCATTTGGAACGTAGGCGCAACTCACGAGAAGAACAGCTGAGTTGCCTCGATGCTGCCACACCTTCTCTCGATGTCCTCCTTGTAGAAGGCCAGGCCCCGTAGGACATATGGACCGAATAGTTGGAAGGCGAAAGGGGTTCTCATCTTCTCAAATGAGTTTGGTTCCAGATGCGTCTCGGTCAAATTGGGCATAACTTTCAGTGTCCTAACACTTCTGTCTAGAAGGTACGCCTCCCGAACCGGATGCACAGACACCTAGAAATATAGGTTGAGGTAATGCAATGTATGCAAAAAACACAATCTTTGTAAAATGTCAACCATGAATCTATACGTACCAATCCGTCTGGTGTTGCAAAGCCTTTCTGGAGAAGACCATTCCTGAGGCATTTTAGCAGATGCGGGAAATCGGAGATAAAGTGCAATTTCCTCATCTCGTCGACAGGATGCTGTATGGCGCCATTTATTTTCTTCGATGACGCCGACACCCCCGCTAGCTTCCACATTTTTCGATTCCAGGGGGCTCCGTCACAAGTGATGTGGTCGACGAACAAGCCCGCCTGTTCCACGAGGATGGTAGCTTCCATGAGAATTTTCAATAAAATGTCTCCTCTCACATTTCCTTTTGTCGCAAAAACGCCCACAATTTGGCTCCATTTTCCAGCGAAAGGCACAAACATGATGACCATGCCGTGATCACATTGCTGGTACTTGTCTTCGGGCTTCGTAAATTCTCCAAGGTCCACGAAGCCTTGAATCTGGCCAGACGCCGTCACATTGAAATGTTCTGACAATTTCATTTCGTCCACCAATAGTCCGCCGTGTCTTTCGAGGTCTGACATGCTCGCGGTTTTTTTCTTTAGAGTGTTCATTACTGCTTGATTAAAACCGAAGGCCGACTCGTATGACCTCAAGTATCTTTTCAAAGTAGTGTTGCTGGGCATCATGAGAATTTCGTTCTTTCTGATGTGCTGATAAAGCCGGGGACTCTTTAGTTTCATGAGTAAACACTCGAGGATCCACTCCTGATTGTAGCGCATGCCCTGCTTGCTGGTTTGTTTGGCAGCTTGAAAGCAAGCGCGAACACTTGCCTGCTGCTTTCGCGGTAGTGACGATATTTTATCCTCTAGTATTTTATCCGCGACATTCGCATTGTTTGCCCTCATCTCTTCGAGACGACCAGCAATGTCCAACAGCCTTGTCGCCATCCGCTTGTTTCTCTGACTCAGGACCCGCAGTTTGGTGGAGACTGAGTTTCTTCGCTCTTTTCGTTTTAGGTAGCTTTTTCTGGTGAGTATTACTTTCCTCACGTACTTGCATGAAATGCATGAAGAACCTGGAAGTATACGAGAAAAAAATTATGAAGAGCTTCCAGTTTTTTACCATGCATGTTTGAAACGCAATTTATGCACTTTCACTTTCTGTAGGCAAACTATTCTTTCGTAAATGTTAATGAGTACTACAAAAATTAGGGGCCACACAAATGTTCTAGCATTAAACAGGTTACTGATTGATTAATTGTACAATTACAAGTGACGTCTCAATAAACGTTTGCCGCACTCACCTTGTTGTTTAACCGCTCCTTTGCACGTGACACTGAAGACAAGGCCGTCGGAATGAGAGATTTGCTGCTCCAGTTTCTTCGTAAGAACGTCATAGGTGAAGTCCTTCGCCCTACCTGCTCCTCTGCAAGGGTGAAGAGATTCTGCGCAGTCCAGGACTTGTTTGGCATCTTCAAGGTTATAGGCGACCTTTTCGGAGATCAGCGTCTTCCGAACATATGTCCGACAAATCACTTCACTCCGGTCGGTACCGTAATTCATGAGCACAGTCTTTTCGATGCTTACGAGTTCACGACTTAGGGAGGCCGAAACATAAGCAATTCCGTCATAATGACGAAACTTGTGCATTGCCCAGTGGTCGTTTGGCCGGACAACGTCTTCAAGTTCAAATGCGTTGTCGCTTTGCCTCGCACTTTCGCAATCTTCAAATCTCAGTTGCGGCTCAACTGATTGCAGCGCAGTTCTTTTTGACGGCTGGTCTTCACAGGTTGGTGGTGAAGCCGCTCTCTTCTTCGTTGACTGCTCCGGTGTGGGCTGCTCGTCAGGACACTTCAGGAGATGAGGTATAATTATGGGTACAGCATCACTGCGAAGTTCCGGCTTTCCCCGCTCTATATATACTTCTCGGCCTTCGATAATATGTACATATTGCCTTAGTATGTATTTTTGCTCGAAGTGCAGCTCGCAAATGGCATCGGTGACTTGCAAGGGCCGATCAGCGCGGTTGAGATTCTGGTCCCATAGCCGGCGTCTTTCTTCGTCTTGAGGTACTCCAAAGAGTGAGAGCTTGGGCTGGTTTTTAACTCTGCTGTATCCGGTTTGGCAGCCTACGACACAACAGTAATTTCTACGCCTAGACGTGCTCATCCTCTAATCTTTTGAAGCAGCTTGGAACGCTCCGTTATGCAACCAGCAGACACATATCTGCGCACGCAAACGTGCCGTCTGCCGCGTATTCTTTGTCCAGACGGCTTTGCTCAAAGGGAAATACAAACCTACGCGTTCACGAAAAAAAGCATACATTTTATTTCATGTCACTTGTTTTTGTCTCTAATAATGTGTAAAAAAAGAACCAGGAGACAAATTGTGAAAACAGCGCACGAACGACGGTGCATCGAACAGACGACGGCGCGTCGAGCAGACGACAACATCGAGCGCTCAGCGTCCCCGCCAGCGCGTCGTGCGGCCCGAACCGCCGCACGACTCGCACGCTCCCGCCGAAACTGACGTCACTTCAGGAGAAGGCTACTGCAGCGCCACCAAATTTTCCGCCGTTTTTGCTTCACCCGCACCGCTTGCCGCCGGCCACAGTGGACCCACTCCCCCATTCTAGTACACTCTAATTGTTCCTCCCACCGGCGTGTCTAGAGTGTACTAGAAGTGTTGAGTGGCGCGACCACGCCTCGCCGCTTGACGCCTTCCGCGTTGCACGCAGCGGTGGCGCTGCAGTCGAATAGTACTAAGAGCCGCGCGCCGCGTGCAGGAACTGCTATGCGCTTCGGCGACTCCATCGCGCTTTCTTGATGCAGATTTCTTTGTGCCTGCCCATCATTCATGTCTAGCACATTATGTCATAGCTCTTGGAGTATGACACGCCAATCTGCTGAATTTGAGCTCCACAAATGCCCTTGTGAGAGACTGAAAATAATTCAGAAATGGCGTCTCTTATACTGATTTCTTCTGTCTTAACTCTTTCTTCGTTGGTTAGGCGTCTACAATATTCAGAAGAACTGAGCTGATTTATTGGAAGTTAGCTGTACTCAGAAAGCTATGAGATTAATAAACAATACCGTGTCAAACGCATGCAGAACCAGGAGGCCATAAGATGGGAGAGGAAGGGAATCTGAACCTGCTGTATGTATACCACGAAATGTTTTCGTAATTTAACTTTTCAGGGTATACTAAAATATTTACACGCATTCACAGCGACCACCAATTGCCAAAGTTAATCGTTCTGTTGCACACCCCCCAAATTTGAGTAGCCTTGCGCCGAACGTTTACAGTTGACGAAGCTGAATATAGCGTGTCGCTGTGCAAATTCGCACTGTAAATTTCACCTTTTCGACAGTACGGCGTCTTAAATCTAGTTCGTCTAACGCAGTCAGACGAGAAATGCACCGCCTAAAAGTAGTAGCTGGGCATTGCATGAATATTGTTAATGGGGCGGTGACGTGTGACTTAAATGCGTGTACTTTTGGATAATGCACCACTGCCTGCCTACACTTTTGACGCCTAATAATAGAACCACACTTATAATATGAAACATTGTCATAAATTTGCTGCCTTGCAATGACGTTACGCCAATAGATTTGGAAAGCAGCACAATTTAAGCTGTCTTTACAAAATGAGGACCGGTTACAATGAATTTCTGTGGAATAACAGACGGGCTATATATATAATTTGTACTTTTTATTATGTCTGTGTGTTGGTTTTAACGTGTTTAAAATGTAATAAGCCTTTCAGAAAGCAATAATAATTATCTTCCGCAAAACTGGCATGAGAAAACCGAGTCGTCACCGATATGAACTTTGTAACAACGTTTCTTATACTCGGGTTTCTCGTGAAACATCAAGCGCTTGTAGGCTCATATGAGGAACATTGTGCTGCGGATGTCGTAGAGACTGCTGACAAATTGAGCGTACGACTTAACCGGGTTTTCGATACTTCTCCTCTCTTTGTAGTTCGCCAGTAGCCACTTATGACGTAACGCAGCTCAAAGCGCTGCTTGAATGAGAAGCTATAGGCGTATCCGTGCAAATTCCGATGGACATTTTTTTTGTGTGTGTGGGTCAGCAGGCTATTGAAACAGCGAATGCCTCGACGCAATTTCGGCGTGCCTGCATATTAAGTTGGGAACCATGGCGCTTAGCAGGTGTGCATACACTGATAAAGGCTCAGAAACGCATTAAACGCGCTAAAAACGAGCAATTATTGCGTTAGATTATGGCGTCAAGATTTCTCGGAGTGCAATTGAGCAATCTCAACCAAGTCATTGTCTCTATTTTGTGCCTCTTTAGGTGCAGGATCTGGGACAGGACTGATTGCGAAACAACAGGAAGATTTTTTTCTTGCGAACAAGACCAATTGGTCTGCAAGGGGAAAGGGTGTAATGTTCTAAAACATTGCTTGCTCTCCCCTTTAGGGAGAACCCTGCATGCTTTAGGGAGAACCACGCTTGTGCGTGAGTACACAGCGGTCCATCGTTAAGGCGAACATTTAGAGCAGGGGCAGTGAGCATAGGTCATGTTGCTCTTTCTTTGCACGAATCGTTCGTTTTAGTGACGATTCGAGGCGTGGCAGCAGAGAGTGGCGGACGACGGAACAGCACGACCTACAGCGGGCACTGCGAGTCTTGCCGCATAACTCGTTGCAACGTATTAACGATTTGGGCTATAGTTGATACTCTTGTGCACACGATACTGACAGCCGAAAATTGAACGAATGACGTGAAAGGGACACAGACGAGCACCGATAAAGGATTAGTTAATGAGGAGAAAGGGCCAAAGGGATTAGTATAGGGCGGTAAACTCATTGCTGACTCGACTCATTCACACCGACTCGGACTCGTATCAAGTGTTGAGTCTGAGTCTGAGTGAGTCCTGGAAAGTAATATTTTGGAAAGTTTGAGTGCGAGTAAGTCCGGTTGAATATAAAAAAAAATTCTGGAGTCGGAGTCCTATAATAGCGATTCCTTCTGAGGAATGGTTTGGCTAGTCTGCAGAGCGAGTGGGCCCTAAGCCGCAAATTACATTTGTTGAGTGAGTCTGAGAGAGCTTCCCCGTTTTCCAGCCGGTTATATAGGTTATAGGTTATATATGGTTATAGCCTATACGCTCAACTTCAGCATTACTCTTAGCCTTACGCCTGATCGCGTTTATGCACACGTCTACACGCAGGTATTTGAACGCGCTAGCGTTGACACACCAGATCAGTACTTATTGATCGAAGGCTTAAGTTACGAAAGAAGAGAGAAGAGGGGGGGTGGTGGAGAAAGGCGCCTTGATTTCCAATTGGCAAGACTTTCACGGAAAGTTCTCGCTAACAATATCTCGGGAGTCAACTATTCCAATCAAGATTTCATTGCTGGATTTCAACTAGTACTTGAACGTACCGAAATCAAAAGGTACCAAGTTGATCCCCGATGATGCGTTGTATCGCCGTTAAAGAGCACTGAAATACGCTAATGAAGGAGTCACCGAGACGAACGAGGGCGAGCCATGAGTCTCCGAGTAGGTAATATTATGGTGATTATGAGATCGGGTGAGACGTACGGGCAAAGCGTCTTTCACGAGTAGGTCTGAGTGAGCTCCACATTTCCCGGCCTATGAGGGTGCTCTAGGTACGTGAAGTGATTGACGTGACAGTTTGGGCGAGTTGGATTTTCGTTACGCAAGACATTGACAGCGCGAAAGATGGAGAAAGCGCAAGTGAGGCGAGAAGACACGGAAAAGGCGTCCTCCATTTAGTTCGCGCCATGAGTACCTCGTTGCAGCCGCCGGTGGCGCCCGGTTGCTGCCACGCGCCTTCCGATGTACTCGTTAACAGTGGATCGCTCTTTGGATTCGTGTGTAAATAAATAAATAAATAAATAAATAAATAAATAAATAAATAAATAAATAAATAAATAAATAAATAAATAAATAAATGGTCTTTTTTGTAGATTTGGACATTCTGGGCACGGGCCTCCCGCTCGCGAAGGAAGACGAAGGTAAGTGATTTGCAACCTGGTTCTTGTGACATTTGGGTAGAAACGCCGTGAAAACAACAACAACAACAACAACAACAACAACAACAACAACAACAACAACAACAACAACAACAACATGTAGTTTCTAGACGCGTGCGAGTTTTCTTCATGTTGTGAAACCTATCTAAACATAAAATATCACAGATACAGATAATGTGGGGCTCGTGCATGTGTCTCTTCATTATTACCTTTCAAATACGGGGAAGGTGTATAACGCCGTATGCAGGTTCCTATTTCCCAGAATTGTGGAAAAGCTCGAAACAAAGGGAAAAAAAGTGAGCATGCACTCTCAGTCAGGTACTGGATAACGAACTGCGTAGAGCCGGTGCGCCCTTACGTATACTGAGTAAATTCCTGCTTGTAGGGAGTCCATATATATATATATATATATATATATATATATATATATATATATATATATATATATATATATATATATATATATATATATATATATATATATATATATATATTCGTGACGCTTTTCGAACTGCCGCTCCAAGCTGTATGCGCCAAGTAGAGCAGCATATATATATAGTTACAGGAACTCCTGCGAAGGCAGAACGATAAGAACTTTCACAAATCGCGATAAAGGCTGGCGGCATCGCTATCAATTCTCAGCGTTGCTGGAGGAAACATTACATGCATGTTTAGAG
This sequence comes from Rhipicephalus microplus, assembly GCF_043290135.1. Taxonomy (NCBI): domain Eukaryota; kingdom Metazoa; phylum Arthropoda; class Arachnida; order Ixodida; family Ixodidae; genus Rhipicephalus; species Rhipicephalus microplus. Next base: position 183,791,906 of record NC_134705.1, read on the forward strand.
CCTTTCGGATTAAAACAAAATAATATTTTGCAGTTCGCGGACGTGATTATTTTCTGGGGCACCAGTTATAAAAAAACATTCGCTGCCGAAATTTGCTGTATGGCGTTTCGTGATTCGAAAGTGGGTCCACTAGTAGTTCTGGGGTACTGATAAATCATGTTCATACCCAGCAGTTTGGGACATCGCTCTGAGCTAACCGCTCATTACACCACGTGGCGTACAGCCCTTGATGCTGTACATAATAATGTAAATCACATCTGCAGACTTTTGCTGAGGTTTTACCATGATCAACGTCCACTTTCTCATCGATTTATCGACAGGTGATTCTTTTACCCCTACCTTGCTGCTTTCCCGCACTACCAATTTGAGAAAGCTCTTCAGGAAAAAAAAAGTCGCCCAGCGTAATCCCACGAAATTGCAAATCCGTAGACAAGTTGTCTTACTGTACATGTCACTAAAGTGCGATTAGCGAATAATTTATTGTTGCACTACAATTGGCTTTTCAAAAATCACCCCTACATATTCAATGGATACACAAAAGTGTCTCACGAAAAAAAAAATCAGTCAGCCAATTAAAACCAATCGCGTTGTACAGAATAAGGACGTTGTCAGAATTAAGTGCCTGAAGTGCAGTTAGCGAAAAGTCAAGAATAGCTGAGTAATACTTTTTTTTTGAAGAACGCTCCCCGTAGCGTTGCGCCCAGCGCTTCCCCCTGGGATCGGCTTTGCCGCACGAGTGAATGTCTTGGATCGCTGAACATGGAACCCGTTTAATTTTGAGCGCAAATGCAGCTGCCCCACCCGCGGTGATTCCGAGCGCCGTCCAAGAGACGAGCGGTTCGATGTCGCAAGACCACGACCACGACCAACCGTCGCATCTCGGTGTGGACGACTCGGTAGAAAACAAGGCCGAAGGGCGACGAAAGACGAAGCCACGTGAGTACTTGACTGAATTACCAAGTGGTTCTGAGAGAGAAAGGAAGGGAAAAGTGAGCCCCGTAACTGTCTGCTTCAGCGAGCGACACCTCAACAGTAGCTCAGAAGGGATGGGGGTGAGGAGGGATTAAAAGGATAGGAATAAAGGTGTAGGGATAGAGAGAAACAGTATGCCAGAGAGTGAAAGCGACGCCATATCGAGGGTATAGGAAATATAGGAAAGATGGAAACACGGTCACAGGGGTCCGAGGACGGGGCACCACTTGCGAGAGCTCTTGTCGGCGTCAGTAGATGGCGTAGAGCAAAGTCCAGTCGGTCAGAGCTACACTGTCGTCGATGGTCGTCGGCGTCAGGAGATGACGTAGGGCGAGCCCAGTCGGCCAGAGCTACGCTGACGTCGGAGATCGCGAGGGCACAACCGGTCGGCACGGAATCCAGCAAGCGAGTCCGTACTCGAATGAATCTTAATTTATTCTAACGTATCCTGGCGTATCCTAACGTAGCCAAAACGGACCACGTCTAGCGGCTTATCGAGCAGCTCTAAAACGGTGTAGCTAAAAAAAGACTCGCCACCTCCAACGCACTTGCTGAACACAGGTCACTGCCTTGACAGGCATTCAGTATCTATCCCTGATTTTCATTGACGTCAGTGCATCAATATGGCGTTGAAGATGTGGCCGTTGTTCTTTTCCTAACGACGTCTGCTGCTGCTCCCTCCTTCATTCGAATTCGCTCGACCAGAGCACTCTGTGTGCTACTTCGTGGTGCGCTGCTGTATTGCGGTGAGGCAAAAAAAAAAAAAAAGCTGTGTCATGTTGCAAAACGCGACTATATTGCGGTGTAACCAACTCAACAACAACTTTGGGTATGTTATTTTGCAAGACATGACTATATTGTGGTGCGGCTAACTCTATTTTGGAACGTGTTATGTTGCAAAACACAAATGTGCTGCAGTGAAGCTACCTTAAAAAACAGTTTGGGCATGTTGTTTTACAAGGCACAAGTGGACTGCGTCAAAGCTGACTCGAAAATTGCTTTGTGTATTCTGAGTCACAAGACGTGCTGCATTGAAGTTGACTAAAAGTATTTATTAAGAGGATTATTTAGAAAGTTTCGTCATGCTGCAAAACATGACCACATTGCGGTGAAACTAACTGAAAAACAACTTTGGGCATGTTGTTTTGCAAGACAAGACTGCAATGCGGTGCAGCTTGCTCTATTTTTAAACGTGTTATGTTGCAAAGCACATGTGTGCTGCAAAGAAGCTAACTTAAAACAGTTTTGGGCACGCTGTTTTGCAAGACACGAATGTACTGCATGAAAGATGACTAAAGATTGCTTTGTGTATCGTGAGTCACAAGACGTGGCTGCATTGAAGTTGACTAAGAGTATATATTTAAAGGATCATTTAGAAAGCTTTGTCATGCTGCAAAACACAAGCACATTGCGGTGAAACTAACTAAAAAACCTTTGGGCATGTTGTTTTGCAAGACAAGACTGCAGTGCGGTGCAGCTTACTCCAACTGTTTTCGAACGTGTTATGTTGCAAAACACATTTGTGCTGCAGCGAAGCTAACTTAAAAACAGCTTTGGGCATGTTGTTTTGCTGGACACGATTGCACTGCATCAAAGCTGACTCGAAAAATCTTTTGTGTATTCTGAGTCACAAGACGTGGCTACATTGAAGTTGACTAAAAGTATTTATTTAATGGGTCATTTAGAAACTTTGTCGGAATAACGTTTTATGGCCTATTAGTGAACTCGCCTGAGACGGGAACAAACAACCCTTGATACGGTACGGTGAATGAACAACAGAAAAGATCGCTGAACTATGAACCACTGGTTTATTGCTGGTATATGGAATATGCGCCGAAGTTTTGATCAGATCAACAAAAGCACAGTACCTGAGTGGAGACAAACAAGAAGTCATCATGTAATATGCGCCAGCTGAACAGGCTGTCACGTTTTCGACAAGTAACTGATTTCACAGTTGTGCAGGAAAATCGACGGCACAGTGACGCAAGCACTTCCTTGTCCATAGATATGGTAAGCTTCACTAATATAACGTGTTCAGTGCTCTCCGTGTGTTTTCCAAGATAATGCTTCGCTCGAGTCTTTATGACTATAACTAGAAAGAAAGCACCTCTAGATTACAACTACCAGATTGGCAATGCTTTCCTCAAGCGTGTACAAAACTATAAATATCTTGGGTTATGGTTCACGCCCGACCTCCGGTGGAACACTCATATTGATAATGTATGCTCCAGGGCTACCAAGGCATTGTATAGCCTTAGACGTAACCTTTATACCGCCCCATCTGATATAAGTGTCTTGCTTACAAAACTCTTGTCAGACCTATTATCGAATATTCTAAAATTGTCTGGGACCCTTACACAAAGACAAACTGCAATAAAATAACAAAAATACAGCGACTTGGTGCGAGATTTATTTTTAATAAATATCGCCGACATCATTCTCCTACTGAACTCTGTAAAAAAGCTGGACTGGATAGTCCTGAACTTAGGACGAGGATTGAGCGTCTGAAATTCCTCTTCCAGTTAATTCATAATCATTTTAAACTAAACTATTCAGATTACTTCCAGGTCAACACACAAGAACACTCCAGACATCGCCATAATATGTATATACCACCCCTAGTCCCACGTAACGATTGCTTTAAGTTCAGTTACTTTCCACGTGCTATTGAAGATTGGAATATGCTGCCAGAGTCTATAATTGGTTGTTCCTCGCTTACATCATTTGAACAGAATCTAAAACGTTTATTTTCCGAACAACAGTGACATATGTTTTTTTTTTGGCGTGTGTGTGTACTTTTTGTTGGTTGCATGATTCTGCAGTAGTTGTCTTTCAAATCTTCAGCGCGGTGCAAAAGTGCCGCCTCAAATGCGTCATGTGCTGTTCTGCGCGTATGTATTGCATCGCATGTGTGTTCCATTTATATATGTTATGTATAACTTCGAGTTGCTGGTCACAATAATACCGAGAAATTATCTCGAGACCTGTACGGTACTTCTTTTTTGCAAATAATTGTTTCTACTTCCACCCTGTAACGGCCCACTTCTGGGCTAACAGTATAAATAAATGAAATGAAATGAAATGATTATTGGTCGAAAGCCACATGATTTACAGCACTGGGCTAAGTGACAAGACACATACCTTTTAAGCGAGTGCGCAATCTCTCGTAGCCATTATTGCATATCTCAGGAGTAAACCAGTAGTTGATAGTTCAGCGCCTATGTCGTTATTTCACCGTCAAGTGCCCAGCGCTGTGTCTTTCCACATTAATCAGCTATCAACCAGCCCAGTTAGGCATATACTCCAGTGGGGCTAGCCTGATGAGCAGACACAGGTCAGGACAAGTAAGTGTGTTGGTCAGAGGGCCGTTCGCTAACCTTCCGACTTACAAGCGCCATTGCTGAACATATTGCTAACCATGCATCAAGAAACCAAAACGACTTTACGCAAGTTTTGCTCGGGTTATGTGGCTGTGTTGCAGTGCTGCTAGGAAAAGTATTGACAAGGTCAAACTTTTATTGGATGTCTCAAGTTTTTGTTTCTAGTTTGTTCTGGGTTGCAGCAAAGGTCCAAAGAACACAGACAAGGCGAGCGAACAAAAGTAAGGATGCTTTAATAACTATTTAAGTTTAACGGTCCAAAACTACAATATGATTATGAGAGACACTGTAGTGGAGGGCTCTGGAACTTTCAACCACCTGGGGCTCTTTAATGCGCACCTAAATCTAAGCACACGGGTCTACAGCATTTTCGCCTACATCGAAAATGTGGCTGACGCGGCCAAGATTCGATCCCGTGACTGGCGGGTCAGCAGCCGAGTGCCTTAGTCTTTAGACCACTGTGTTGGGTGGCTTTAGTATTTCATTTCTTGCATTTGCTTAAAAGTGAGCCTATTCGCTGTCACTGACACAGCTCAGTAAAAAAACTCACTCGCTAGATCAATCAATCAATCAATCAATCAATCAATCAATCAATCAATCAATCAATCAATCAATCAATCAATCAATCAATCAATCAATCAATCAATCAATCAATCAATCAATCAATCAATCAATCAATCAATCAATCAATCAATCAATCAATCATCACTCAAGAGAGTATTGCGACTAATGTTTGTCCAAAAGAGAGTTAACGTCTCTCTTTAAAGAGAGTCACATACGTTGACAGACATGATGGATACAAAAAAGTAAAATGCTTTTTTTTTCGTGTATTCTGTGAGCCTCGTTTTTCTCCATGTGTGTTAGTGCAGATACGAGATAACTGTTTCGCTTTGATATTGTGCCATCGAATTCGGTCGCAAAATTACCAGCCGGAACTGCCTTGGAGACAATATGAATTGCTTTCTTAATTTGTAAGAGAGCTTTTGTGGCACGAGAATGACTGCTGTTGCTACCTAACGCACGCAACATCGCAGAGCCGCTGTCCAAGAAGCCACCGCCAAAGACTTCACCGCCTCAGCTCGTCACGTCTGAAGAAACTGTGCCACCTCTTGACAGCGAAGAGGGTGAGGCGGTCACCACGACGGCTGAAGGTGAATACCGTTTCATGTTTAGGATTTTTAGAACACTAAATTGACTTTACAGGGTGTACCCTTAGTTGGAAGAGTTGCGCGCTTGCCATCCAAGCACCGCAAACGCACGGAGCGCCATCTATCGGTGGTAGCAACTGCGTCCTGTCGTATGAAAAATAGGGAATAGGGGAAAGAAATGCAGAAAGAGAAAGATGCATGTAGTGGGAGAACCAATGAGAGAGAAAGAAAGAGAGGGAGAAAAGAACAAAAATGCTAGAAACAGAGGAAGCAAACTATAAAGAAAGTGATATAAAGAAAGGAATTCAAAAAAATAAATGAGCTTTTTTTCGAAATGTACCAAATGCGCAACCAAAACTAGCTCAATGAAGGCGGCTCCGACGTGGTGATCTAGTGGCTACAAGGAATTCGGCTGCTGACCCGCAGGTCGTGGAATCGAATCCCGGCTGCGGCGGCTGCATTTTCGATGGAGGCAGAAATGCTGTAGGCCCGTGTCCTCAAATTTCGGTGCACAATAAAGAACCCCAGGTGGTCGAAATGTCCGGAGCCCCTCCGCTACGGCGTCTTTCATAATCATGTGGTGGTTTTGGGACGTTAAAACCCCACATATCAATATCAAAGCTCAATTAAGGCTCTATCGGCGCATACATACTGTTCACCTCTCCCCTAAAGCATCAATAATAAAATAATAACTAGATTTGCATTGTTAATGTTACCGAGGAAAATTGATAGTATGTAAGGGCCAATACAGTTTCGTTTGAGCTGGATTCGGTTTTGCCTTTGGTCCATTTTAAAAAAAAAAAGCGCCTCAAATTAAAAAAGCAAACGAAAAAACAGGGAGATCAGAAAAAGAAAGGAAGAGAAAAGTAACGAGAAAGAATGCCCAGTTCTGCACTTGATTCAGCCTTGGCACCAATAACGCGGAGCATACGATCAGTTCCGCTGTTTCTTGGGCTCACGCCTCCTGTGCAAGCCACGCAAATTTTTGTTCCATCCATTGTAAACTTCGTTTTATGCTTGGAATCAACCGATTCAGGGGATGGAGGAAGGAAGGGGTTGCGGTGAAACTTCGCTCGCCCTAATCCTAAACCTTGCGCGCGCTATGCTTGTCGGCGACGACTTACCTGGATTACACCGCAATGCTCATCTTTCGCAGTGACCCCCACCACCCGTCGCCGGACTACGACAAGAAGCAGCGCAGTCAAGACCAAACGCCGACGCAACCAAGGTGAGCGTACTTACCCGTCCTTACATCGGTATAAGCCTCCTCATTCAAGTGCTTAACTGCTTTTTCGAGAACGTTATTCGAAGAACGTGCTATTTCTTTATGGTGTTCTCATACAAAAAGAAGAAAAGGAAGCGCTTAGTAAGGCTTACAGAAACCTATAATTTTAAAAGTCATAGTCATTCGTTCGTATCTCAGAACACGGTACAACTACAGACGGGCATGCTATTGAATAGAACACTTGCGTGCCGGACGTGTCCGGATTTCGCTCTCTTGCAAAAGTACAGTGACTCAAATTATCCTAACTGAGAGCGCGAAAAAAAAATTTAAGTAAAAAAGGAAGACACTTGGACACAACACACATTAGATTAGCACAACACTGTAGGTGGGTGACAGTTCCGACTCCTTTTGACAGACAAGGGCCGTGCACGAACTATGTTCCCGCACCGCCTTGCAGATAGGGAGCGGGCAATACGGAAAGTGCACGTTCGAGTGTTATCTTTAAAAGTCTACTCCATCGTACATACACGATGGCATTCAACACGTAATGTACTCTATCGTATCACTTTGTGTCGTACCGAAAGTCTACGGTACTTTACAAACAAAAGTCAGGCCGGCAAACGCTCTAAAGTGGCCGCAAGACAGTTCCACTTGCCGAAACGTCAAGTTTAGCAACACTGTTTGTTCTTCTCAACTTTTTAAGGCACTGCATGTCATTCTTAGTACCCTTTATTCTCTGTGTTGCCCCTAGGCTTAGCGTATAGCTCAAGTATTACTCGGCATTTTGCTCTACGCCACTACGGTGCAATGATGTAGCTCCTTAGCACGCAGTTGACTTGTTCCTTTTGTCAATCTTCTATAGACTTCGCGCAGCACAACTACGCTAGAGCTTCAGAATTGACCAACGTGCTTGTAAAGGTCGGACCACACGTACTCGTTGAAGTGCGTCAGCGCGCGACTTTTGGACGCGACGCCGCGTCCTTAAGAGGGACACTAAAGTCAAATAACAATTTACGTCAGAGTGAAAGCTCAATGTATGACAAGATCTAAAACGACAATATTATCAACAACAGTGCCCTACTTACAGAGGAATTAAGGTAAATACACAAGAACACAAGCATTACAGTAGGACATTTTCAGAATGATACCGATGACATCAGATGGACCGCATACAATTAATCACTAGTAATCGATCTAACTGCACTCAATAAAGAACCTTCCGTGCATCAACACCCACAATAAAATGATGCTTGTTCGTTTCTGTTTAATTCATGAAAAAAGAACCGCTGGCCGTTACTGGGGAATGGCACGAGTGGTTCAAAAATGTAATTTTCGCATGGTTACACGACACAGGTGGTGCCAACTAGCGGGACGCAGTTGAAACAAAAGCATCTGCAATCTCAAAGCCAATGGCGGGAAATTGATCGAGGCCGTTGTGACTCCGGCTGCTTTCGTTCTGCTACTACTAGCGCAGTAAAGCCGTACAACGTTGTGCACGGCAACAGTGACGTGAGACGGTCCGGTCGGTCTGCTTCTTGAGGCGGGTAATTTGAAGTGCGCTAACCCGATGCGGAGCACTAAAACGTGATTCTATTTCAAAATAGGCCCTTCCTTGGCAAAAAAAGTGACACTACGAGGTTTCTGTACTAACATTTCAACAATCAACGTCGACCTAATAGTTGGCTTTAGTGTCCTTTTAATGAGAGAGAGAGAGAGAGAGAGGACGCGCATCTTAGCGTTGCCGTGCGCCTTCTCTTTCCATTGGGAGAGGGGAAAACGCCGCGTTAAAAACCAACGCGTTGACGTGCTGCAACGCGTGCACGTGTTGTCAGGCCTTGATAGTAACGTGTATGCGTGCAGGCTCCACAAAAGGGCGTCCGTCTCCTCCTCCTCCCTCTACTCCCACGCAAAAACTTCCCCGGAACGGTGCGGTGCGCCCCGCCGCAAAAGGAGAGGAACCAGCCGAAGAGGAAGCGCCCGAAGAAACCAAGGAGGAACGGCCCAACGAGGAACCAGAACCCGCGGAGGAAGAACCTGTGACTGACCAACCTTCCGGGGAAAAGCCAGCCCTAAAGCAGCCCGCCGTGAAAGAGCAGCCCACGGAGGAAGAACGAAGGCCCACACCACGCACAGTCGTTGAAACGACTCGGGGAATCGGTGTTCTCGAGACGCGCTCGAAATCACCCAGGGCCCATGTCAAGACAGGTGAGACACTTTGAAGCGTAGCTTTCACGAGTTGACAGATGGCGGTGGCATAGTTTGAGATCATTCAACCGCGTGGCAGGTAGCACAACAGTTTGGCGTGAAGGAAAATAAAGCTGCATTTTGCAGCTTGACTGGCCCCCTGGAAACAATATCACCCAGGAAATAACTGCATTGCTACTGACCGCAGAAATAAAAAAATACAAAAAGAAAACATGCCATGCGGTACATTACAATAAATCATCGTCATCATCATCATCAGCTTAACTACGTCCACTGCAGGACAAAGGCCTCTCCCGTGTTCCGCCAGTCAACTCTGTCCTGTGCTTGCTGCAGCCAATGTATACCCGTAAACTTCTTAATCTCATCTGCCCACCTAACCTTCTGTCTCCCCCTAACCCGCTTGCCTTCTCCGGGAATCCAGTTAGTTACCCTTAATGACCAGCGATTATCTTGTCTACGCGCTACATGCCCTGCCCATGTCCATTTCCTCTTCTTGATTTCAAATATATCCTTAACCCCCGTTTGTTCCCTAATCCACTCTGCTCTCTTCTCGTCTCTTAAGGTTACACCTACCATTTTTCTTTCCGTTGCTCACTGCGTCGTCGTCAATTTAAGCTGAACCCTCTTTGCAAGTCTCCAGGTTTCTGCTCCATAGCTACAATAAAATTACAATAAGTGATAAGATATAACTCTTACGTGCAAACAGAAATATTATCAGTAAATAACTACAATAAAAATATTAACAGTAATTACCTATCGTAAAAACTACCCAACATCTACGAACATCCCTGTACCGTGATTGCGAAATTCATCCCCTCCCAAATTCCTTTACGCACTGTAGAGAGCGGCCATTTTGGTGTTGGGCTGCTGGTCAGGAGTAAGTAACGACCCTGATAGCGTCCCGCCACTGCTTAGCGCAAGCTCTTCACCAGTGCTCGCTCACCATCAGCTGTGAGCTAACCAGAGCCGCATCCCCTCTGCTGGCCGTGCCGACAGGTGACAACTGGGGTTGAGTTTACGTATGCTTGCTCTAAACGCAGGCGCCATACAATAAAAGCATCTAACATATACCGCGGGGAACGTCAGTCGAGAGTGTCAATTTTTTGACTTTCGCGATGTAGATGTGACCTGCTTTTATTAAAAGGGCCCTGCAATAGTTTTTGAGCATAGTCAGAAAACGCTGCCAATCGGTAGTCGAGGCTCCCTAGGACGCGCGAGCCAAATATTATAGCTCAGCACGTTGTCTGGAACAAATTATCAAGGTCAGCTGAAAATTGGTTTCTATTCTTACAACAACTGACGCTATACACTCAAAAATCAATGCGTCATAGGCGCTAATATTACGTCATTGGTTGATTTGAACATGGCGCGCTTTGGAGTTACTTGGACCGCCGTGGGAGGCCGCGACCTCTCAGTGCGTGCACGCGTGATAGCACTGAGAAGTCGCGGGTTAGAAAAAAAAAGAATAAAGAGAGAGAGAGAGAGAGAGAGAATGCTCAAGGTCAAGAGGCGCGCGCGATGTACTCTCTTCCCCCGTTCCATCCCTTCCTGCTTAACTCCCATCGCTTTCGTTGGGACGAGAGAAGAGCGGAAGGGATTTCAGCGTCCGACACCATTTGTAACTTCACTCGTTCTGGAAGAATCCTAAAATTTTTTGCTGGTGGTCAATTCGTGAGGCAAATAGCTCCTGCACTCCATTCATTCCATGGCTACTTGAACAAGTGTTGCAGGGCCTCTGGAAGCGCAAGGCACGTGAAGAGAAGCGCCGCACAGAGAAAACGCCAGAAAGCACCAAGAAGACGTGCTTTCGCTAAAAAGGTCGCTAAAGGATGGGGCTCATTTGCCGACGCACTGCTATTCTTAAAAGTGTGGGGCGTGCCTGAATAAGATTCATATTATCGGCGGAAGCATCGACACCACGGTTCGAGAAATGTAGGAGACATTCCATACGAAAGGACGAGGTTCCTTATGTATAAGTGATACGTGTCTCTCTCGCAGGCAGAGAGCAAGCTCTTAGATCAGAGGTTGGGATTACGGTGAATTGCGCTCGATATGTGCCTAGCTTGCTGTGCATGTCTGTGCCTGTATAAATTGTGAAGCAGAATATAAGGACTAAACAGTCGAATGTTCATGATCCCCTTGATCCCGTCCCTCGCTATTTCGTCGCGCGAAATATTTGTATTGCTGTGACTTGTACGTGAACATGAACACACTTGCCAAGCAACAAAGTACTTCAAGCACCATTATCTGGCTACCTGCGCTGTTGCAGAGAAGCAAAAGCCGACGCCCCCACCGACGGCGGTGACGGCGACGAAGAGCGCGACGGCTGAGCCCACGGTGGGAATCAAGAGGCTTCCTGAAAGTGAGTGCCCAGTGCACGATTGAAACTAAATTATTAGTACTGGCAGTTTTACTATTTGGTAATATGTGATATGAAAAATTAGGCGCCACCTAGCATTTTTCCTCATTGACACACACACACACACACACGCACACGCACACACACGCACGCACGCACGCACGCACACGCACACACACGCACACACACACACACACACACACACACACACACACACACACACACACACACACACACACACACACACACACACACACACACACACACACACACACACACGCACACACCCACACCCACACGCACGCACGCACGCACGCAGACACACACGCACGCACGCACGCACGCACGCACACACACACACACGCACACACACACACACACACACACACACACACACACACACACACACACACACACACACACACACACACACACACTGTTTACAAATTTACTTACGAATTTACACAAACTTTCGAAGTGTATTCAAGATACAACATTTTGTTAACTTGTAATTTCATTAGCTTTAGTATTGCGCAATAAATTCAACAACTTCCTTTTATATTGTCATGGACTCTTTATGTAATTGTAATAAATATTCAATAAGTAGTGGGGGTGAACGAGAGGGAGAGAGAAGACAAAGCAAGTGGCATTTCCTTCACCTTCGCCATCACGACCATGTTCGCATTTTTAGGCTTCACCACAATGCACTCAAACACTGCGGCGAAGTGATTGCAACAAAAGAGCTCGGCAAGTGGCGGCACCAAACGGCAGACTTGTGCACCACTGCCCTCCTTTTGCCGCGAAATTGAAGCGTTGGAGTCACGCAATGGCACTGACATTCGTTCTATCAACACGACATGATGTGCGTTGGATCGCGGCTTTAGAGCCGGTGAAAATTGGAGCCTTATTGGCAGTATTACAGATCTTTTGTTGTTGCACATGATATAACCTAACATTAGAATGAGCTTGCTGTTGTTCGGACGAAGCGACAACACAAGATGGAATAGCGCTCATCGGGTTTTTTGTTCCTTCTTCTGTCATTGTTTTATGGTGCTCCTTGTACAACTGTTACGTTGACTATTGTAATTATATTTTCACGGTGTTCAATTTATTTTTGGTCTAAGAAACGGTGAGACGTCGCTCAGCCTAGAAGGGGTTCCCAAACGTATAGTCTTCAGAGCAACATAATTTGTACTAATAATTCTTTTCACCAACAAAAGTAAACGTTTGTGTTGTCTTACGTTCTCCTTATCTCAACCAAACAGACATCTAATTATTTGCCGTTAACATTAGAAGTTAATCAGGTGCTCAGAAAGGAGTTGAAGTACCATGTTCATTGTCGCCAGAATCGTTGCGTACATTGCGGCCTAACGTCAGTTTAACGGTTATTATCAATGCAATCATTTATATTGTAATCAGTGGAACGGTGATTATCAAAGTAGTCATTTACACTGTAATAACTGTCAAAAAGTTTTTTGTAATACCACGATGTTTTGGCATTTTTGCTAGTGTCGCACCCTCTACTGTGCACTGTGTCGTCGCTGGCCGTGGAGGAGCTGCGATATCCGCATGAGTATTGCACGCACGTTATCTACACACACGCCGAGTTCGACTTCGCCAAGAAGAGCTTTGTCGCCCCCATGGCCTGTAAGTACTGTTCTCCTTCATTTCTTTGAATTTAAGGACACCCAAGGAGGGCGTAAATCCAGCAAAATCCCAAAGGCGGACATACAGCTTGCCATGGCGGCCATTTCGTTTTCGTAAATGTTGTAGATTCAATTTTCACTTACGTAAAACTTAAAGTCGTTCCTTGAAATCAGTTTGAAAAACGTATAAAAGTTCCCGACTCACGTATTTGCATTGTTCTGTTGAATATTTTCTGAAACTGATCGGGTGGCCGTTGCTACTTCAATAGTCTCACACAGCCGAGGGGTACTGGACACTGGTAATCCCAACAAAGAACAAAACAAAACATTCATTAACCTTTAGCTTTTAGTTAACTGTCAAGCCATTCAGATATGTGAAGTTTGAAAGAGAAATATCAGGGAGGGACACTTGCAAGGAGTGTCCCCTCTAGCCTGATCTCCAGGGCGACCAGGACCTTTCTGACCCCCTCATGATCTACGCCTCAGAACGCGCGTGTCTTCAAGGGGGAACAAGTCGTCCGACAGGCAACATGTCTTTTAGCCGAAAGTTGGTGCTGTGTTTGTGTCTTTTTCTCGCGCGGTAGTTGTCTTCTTGCGCGGCTGCGTGTAATGAACCGGCAACCTGTCTTTTCGAGTTTCGACGAAGCGGCTGGTCTTCTCTTTCAATATCTAGGCTACAACACAAGACGAACAACGAGTGACAACCGAATTGTTTTGTCTTGTTCAAAACCTACAGCTGCATTTATTTGATTTCTCGGTGTATGTACCGATTACAGCAAATTGTCGTAACTTTTACGTGGATATTCTCTGTGCTTGCTGAGATATTGTATACACTATTCGTATGTACGTGTATTATGAAATAGTATGAAAGCAAGCGCTCCTTGCTGCATGCCTTGAACAGGGGGCCGGGAACTTCGTCAAGTGGGAATTGCCTTTGCTCGGGTCTTCCATTCTTATGAAAAATAAATGAAAATTAAAATTGAAATTGAAGACAGGCGCTAGACTGTTGAAAGTTTTCTTCCAACAACAGTCTCGTCGGAAGTTAGTGCCTGTCTTCATCGGTTGTCACGAGGGCCTTGTCTTTCGCTGTGCGCTAGATGCTGATATAGAATACCGAAATTTTCCGAACTTACGTGATTCGACTTGTCTTCATCAGTATTTGCAAGCGGAGTTGCAATCGCCTTGACGAAGCCAAGTTCTCTTGTGCGTGCACCGGTTCCTTTGAAGTTCGTTGTTTTGCGACTTCTCATCGCTATTGGCTACCAGTGTTCCTCGGTTTTCTTTGTGTTCTAGTTTACAGAAAGGGTGGACTTAAATTCGATTCTACACTGCTTCGGTGACATCTCACCCATGCTTAGCTATAGGGAATAGAACCTGGAGGCTTAAGAGGATAGTTCAAATTAGATGGGGAACGATGCAGCGAGCAATGGAAAAGGAAATTATAGGTGTAACTTTAATGGTAAAGAAGAAAGCTCAGTGGGACAGAGAACAACGGCGTCGAATGGACACTTCAGTCAACGTAAAGGCGCACTGAACGAGGGCTTGTAGCACGTAGGCAAGATAATCGCTTGTAAATAGCAGGGACAGACTGGATTCCAGTAGGAGGCAGGTGTACGAGGGGCTGCAGGCCAGGTATTTGTATGGGTGAACAAGATTAATCAGTTTGCGGGAATGACGTGGCCGGAAAAGGCGCAGGACCGGGTTGATTGGCAAAGCATGGGAGGGACCTGTTCCCTGCTGTGGGTCACTGGGTGTGTTCCAATACTCATTGTAGACGGCTAAATAGACAGCTAAATGGACGGTGGCCATCTTAAGTCCCATCCAAATTATCACGTAGCCGGTAAAATAGACAGCTCCAAGAAGACTGCATCGTAGACCAACGTTTCTAGAACTAGTTCTAGAAACGTTGTCGTAGACGAATGCGATCCAGGCTACTTTGCTGTCCAAACAAGATGGCGGCTCAGCGAAACGCTCAGATCAGAGAGGAAGGAAAAAGCATGTTTTTTTCTCCATGGCTCAGATAGATCGGATCTCGCTGGAATGGTCATCTGCACACAAACAGACGCTTCTTAAGACGCTTAATGTGAGTAATGTTTATTTTTTTTAGATTTCAACACGAATTGAGTCAGAAAATACAACAGTTACGTTTGCTTATTCTAGCTTTCTCTTCTCGACACGAGGTGGTGCCTTGTCGCGTAGAACTCAGAAGCCGTTCACGTGGGTTTCATTTCTCAAACAGCATGGGCTCGGTGCTGTCTTCTAAGCGGTCTGCAACTGTCTACGTGCTGTATAAGAATTGGAACACAGCCACTGTACTATGGGCGTATTCAGGCTGATGATGATGATGATGTTTCAACGACGCAAACGTGTATGTCGCAGCTCTCAGCTTCTCGTCGTTCCTGAATAGCAAGTCAAAGTGGGCCAACAACACCGACGGTCCACGTTACATGATCTCCCTGTCTCCGGCGTTCGTGGCGCAGCACGCGCCAGAGATGTCGACGGGTCAGAGGGCGACGCGAGACATGGCCGCCTGGTTGGAGTCTATGGACCTCGCGGGTATAGCGCTCGTCGAACACTTCCTGACGCCCGACAACGTGGACCTCTACGTCAAATTCAGCTCGGTAAGGTCACTCGCGCTTCTGTGCTGAGGGACTTGGGAGTGTCGACCGGGTTTGTCGTGTAAGCGGTAATGTCGTGTAAGCCGCCAATAGATGTTTGTCGTGGTTTGTCGTGTAAGCCGCCAATCGATGTTTGTCGTGTAAGCCGTAATGAAGAAAAAACTCAATGTTCGTCTTCTTATATGTGGTCCAGTCATGCCCCGATGCGCGCGCAATATCGGTGGCGATAAAATGCGATCGGGATTAGATGTGTTTCTTGACTGGTACTGTCGAAACGAACCAATCTCATACTCCTGTCACACGATACGTGTAATGTCATTCGTAGCGAATGATATTCAAAACGATTATCATTGCGATTTCACATTCCGGGGTCTACACAAATATGTAAAATGACATTCGCAGTTGATGTCAACGTTTATTGGTAGGCGGCCGTGACACTAGAAAGTTACCAATTGTGCATTTAATTTACATTTACATAAAATTGTCCGACCTGTTCAAAATATACTGTGATGCGATGAAACAGCATCTGTAGAAAACAAGTCCTCGTACATATCCAAATCAAGACCTAGCTTAAAGCCTGTTACAACTTGCAGTTGCAGTTGCCAATATTTGTAACCATGACAAGGTGCATGAATTTGTAACCATGATGACCAGTGCGAACGAACGTTAATTGTTCTCCAGCTATTGCGAATGAAGCATCAAAACCGACTGAAGCGAATCAAGCTTGCTCAGTGAAAAAAAAAAAAAATGAAGACGGCGAGGGATTAGGAGTTGCTACACGCCGATTAAGAGTGAAATGCGGTGCTTCCCAAGAAAGGAAAAAAAAAAATGGTTTGAGAACACTCCCTCTAAACTGGTGTCCACCACGTGTTTGCTTGATCACCTACCATCGAGTCTAACGCGGCGATGCCATGGTGGCTGCCCTGGCGACGCTGCACCAACACAACAGCGAGCGTCTATAAAGATGGCTGACAGGAGGCGATATAGCGTCAAGTCCGAGCATCTGAAAAAGAATGTACCTGCACAAATTGCCTCCACTATCGTGTTTCACGTTAAAAAGTCACCAAAAAGTTAACAACCCTTAAAGGGGCCCCTGCAACACTTTTCGAGCACGGTCAGAAAACGCTGCCGATCGGTAGTAGAGGCTCCCTTCAACACGCGAGCCAAATATTATGGCACAGCACGTGGCCTGGAATTCACAATAAATTAATAAAGTCAGCTAAAAATTGCTTTCTCTTCTCGCGACAATCACAGAATATGCCCCAAAAAATCACACGTGAATTACTCATCTGTCTGCCATTGACTGGTTTGAACATGGCGCGCTCGCTCGTTACAGAAATTGCCGTGGGAGGCCGCTGCTTGTCCGTGCGGGCGCAAAATAAACTTTAAGGGGGTAGATTTAATTAGAAAGAGGTTATCTAATTGGTGTCTAAAGTCAAGGCACGAGTGAAAATAAACTCTTCACTGCAAAGTACAAATCCTCAAACTCACTTTAAAAAAAAAATATAGTTTTTGGTTCATTAGGTAATACGGCTTGGTGACGCTAGCCACCGCCCGATCTAAAGGGTACAGCGATTTCCATCCATCCATCCATCCATCCATCCATTCATCCATCCATCCATCCATCCATCCGGCGCGCGCGATCACACTAAAAAAAAGTGGCGCATTCTAAAAAAAAAAAGAAAGAAAAAGTGCTCAAGATCGCGAGGCGCGTGTGACGTTTTTCTGTGGCCCTGCCATCCCTCCCTGCTTATCTTCCAGCGCTTTCGTCGGGACGAGAGAAGAGAGACAAACCTTTGTGACTCCACTCGCACTGGACGGATTCTTAAAATTTTTGCGGCGTTGAATTCGTGAGGCAATAAGCTCTTCTAGTGAATTCATTCCACTGTTACTTGAAAAAAGCGTTTCAGGGCCCCTTCAATAAACACCCGAATGTCATTTACACTTACTTGCTTTAAGATGTAATTTATTGTCGTATGCCTGTTAGAGAGCCCAGATGTAGCGCTCCGATTAGTTCTGTGAACACATCCAGCGTGCGAATGTCATTAGATATGAATATGATTCACTATATGTCAGTGTAGCAACAACAAAAATGATATTAACGTACGTCATTCAGAGCGAATGACATCACAGGTGCCGTGTGACAGGGGAATCGCCCCACGCATCCTATGCCGACGGAGCTCGACCGCGATTGAGAGTTTCCGTTTGGACCAGGATGTATTGAAAGATAATTCGGGTGTCTCGGTAATCTATTGTGGTGTTCCAGGCAGTCTTAGTGACACCTTTTGGCGATAGAATGAATGAATGAATTAAAGGTTCAGAAGTTGCAGCAACCTTTCAAATAGTCCGTATACTTATAACGGTGGATGCGGTTGGCGTTAAGATGTTACGGATGAAATAAGCTCTCGATTGGTCGATACACGAGCGATTTTTTGTTGTGAATTGTTCATTGCCGCGTTTTGCCACGCAGTCGCGCGCCAGTTCTGCTTCGTTGTAGCATGACTACCATTAGCGATGTGGACGTGTTTTACATCGTTTTGTGCGACTGTACATGCGCAGATAACAGAATGTAGTCGTAAAGCACGAAGTCCTGAAAGGATCAACATTTTTATTTTGGCATTCGCCGTGTTTCATGGAAAAACAGGTGGCGAGGAGGAGGCAGCCCCTGTAGGAAGGCTAGTAAGGGTAAGAAAGGATATGTATGGTTTCGCCTTTGATTTGATTGGTATGTGGGGTTTAACGTCCCAAAACCACTATATGATTAATATGGTTTCGCCTTTGAATTCGTTCAAGATTTTTTTTTTTCAGTCATGTTTGTTATAGTTCAGGTGCAGATTTGCTGGAAACTTGACCTTCCATTTACATCTTCCAAAAAGTGTTCTTCTTGGACGGCCGATTAAGGTGACCACGCTTTATTTCTACACCAGTCGACAGCTTCTCCGGCAGGGGGCGCTGCGCTGCAATTGCGATGACGTGGCATTTTTGGAAAAGCCACGACGAGCGCACGGCGGCGGTGATCGTGAGGTGATATAAGAGGCGCGGTCTTTATCACGGTCACTTTTCCCTCGCCTTTCTTGCAGTTCGCAGCCCGTGCTAGCATGCAGAACGTTGCTGTCGTCGTAGAAGCGGAGCGAATTCGGTTTTTATGGGTAGCTGGTCAATCGAGTTGCTTGCAGTTGCAGGTTATCATTTCCGCGAGTTTCTTTAATAGCCACTGTCGAAGTCTGATTGATTTGTGGGGTTTAACGTCCCAAAACCACCATTTGATTATGAGAGACGCCGTAGTGGAGGGCTCCGGAAATTTCGACCACCTGGGGTTCTTTAACGTGCACCCAAATCTGAGTACACGGGCCTACAACATTTCCGCCTCCATCGGAAATGCAGCCGCCGCAGCCGGGAATCGAACCCGCGACCTGCGGGTCAGCAGCCGAGTGCCTTAGCCACTAGACCACCGCGGCGGGGCGCTGTCGAAGTCTTGAGCAAATGGAAAATCTGTCAACGTGAACAACCTTTCGGTTGCGGTCGCTTCGCCGAATTCACGGACCACGCAGATGAACGCCAAACGTAAGACGGCACGATGTCTAGCGGAGGGGTTTGACAGGCAGTGACGTCTCCATGATTTTTTGCTACTGTGTGCACGTGTAGGGAGAGGCGGGCACAGGGAACGAGTAGTGCTTTGGCTATGTTTGTTCTTAGGGGCAGGAAAGAAGGGTTAGAGAGCCGCAAAAGTTTTTTCGGGACCTGCTTAATTTGCTTTTCAAGTTTGGCCTGTTACCGCGTGCTACACCACGCCTTCTTGAAGAGCGTTCTCACTGGAATTACGCCAACGCTTGGCCAACCTCTCTCGCTTACCAAATGTCAGATCATTTCTATTTGGTCATTTCCTTTACTTGATCTTTTCGCAACAGGCATTCAGAGAAGTCACACAAGGTGGCCTCGAGTTCGTTCTCGGATTTTCTTCGGCGTACTTGAAGGAGCTGCAGCCGACACTCAAGATCCTTTACTCGTGAGTATAAGTTGGATCTTTATACCCCGTATAGTCTTGCGCTTCCATTTAAACGTGGATTACACGTTTTTAAATTGAGGTTGAATGCTGTGGTCTTGGGCCCTTCTGTTCATCCGGAATCTGTCCGCGGCCACCCGTGCCGACGTGCCATCGGATTTGCTTTCGGAAACACGCTCTGCTACGTCATTAGGTACAGTCGACCTCAAAAGTTTACGGACCACGCGAGCGTGTTACAAACTAGAGTGACTGTATGAAACTATATACAATTACTCTATCACAAACTGCCTTTCCGCGCCACCTAGTGGTGCGCCATCTGCCACTGACTGTCGAACTGAGTCGGAGACGGGTATTTTTTTTATTTTTATTAGTATACCCTCAAGACCCAGATGGTGTTAGAGAAAGCGTGGGTACAATATGAACGCGGCGAAAATGATGACAGCAGCGAAGAAAATACAACAAATCACAATAGTTAACAAAACATAAAAAACAAGGAAATGAAATAAGCAGTAACCTGCAGTCAAACCATAAAGTGTTCCGAAAATGCCGACTTGAACAGCCCCTGGTCCTTAGTAGCAGCAATAGAGTTGGGAAGGCGGTTCCAGTCTGCTTGTCTTTGGAAGAAAAGACTGCAAAAAGTGGTTGGTGCGGCAGAAAGGAATGGCTACATTATTCGGGTGGTCAACACGGAATGAGAAGTATGCAGATTCCGAGATTAATTCCTTTCAGAGTACTTGATTATGAAGGCAAATTTCGTGAATGAGTGAAAGGCGGAAAACTGTTCTGGTGGCCAGATCAGGAAGTTGTAGAGTAGATTTCATTAAGGTCACGCCGGTAGTACGAGTATAGTTATGAATGAAGCGGGAATAGCGATATTGGACAGCTTACAAAGCTTCAACTGATGCTGATTGAGCTGGGTCTCGAATGGCAGACGTGTACTCCAGTTTCGGTCGGAGTAATGTTTGGTAGAGCTGTTATATAGGGTGTGGTGGTGCTTGGCGAAAGTTTCTGCGGAGGCAACCAAGGGAACGTTTAGCGTTGTTAACAATGTATGTAATGTGAATGCCACGATTGATCATTTGTCAAGTAAACACCAAGGCGTTTGTAGCTACTAACCTGCTTTAACTTAGTTACATTTAATGTGTAGTTTAAAAGTTTTGGAGTGGTGGAACAGCTGTGATTGTCATGCTTTTACACTTAGTTATGTCAAGATCCATTAACCGCGTATTGCACCAATCAGAGACGCTATTAGGATCAGCTTGGAAAAGTAAGTTATCATTGTTAGTTTTCCTGTGGTACAAAACACAGTCATCTGCAAACAGCTTTATGTATGTCTTGATATTACTTGCTAGGTCATTGATGTAAACTAACAAAAAGTAAATGATTTAAAACGAAACCTTTCGGTCCGCCAGACCTAATTGCACGAGGATTTGAGAAACAATAATTTGCGGTAACACACTGAGTGCGGTAAGAAAGCAATTCAATCTATTTCAGACTTCTGGGTCGATATTGTGTGCGCTAAGCGTAAGTAGTAGTAATTGATGTGAAATTTTATCAGAGGCTTTCGTGAAGTCTAGAAAAATGTAGTCAACCAGTACTTTGTTATCCAGTGCGCAGATGACGTCATGTGTGAAAGACATAAGCTGGGTTTCACATGAATGATGCTTATGAAAGGCGGACCACGAATTTCTTTTGTTCCCTGGTATTCCAATTTTTCACTGCCTCGAAGTACATATTGAGTTCTTTGTTTTCACGAGAAGCGCTTATCTGCGATGTGAGCGTCGCACTTTTACACTCTGATAGCATAATCAGTTACAACGGGGTGTTTCGAACGGTGCGCCGTTGGGTAGACATCGCTTTGTGAGAAAGATTGCGGCTGCTAAATGTCATGCCCACAGACTGCTCTCGAGGCAGGAGCCTCCACGGCTAATGAAGCGCTTGTCTGTCTCGTTTCAAAAAGTGCAATGTGTAAAATATTTGTGTCCGGCGGGGAAACGGCCGAGCGATCGATTAAGGCAGGGATGCGTTCTAAAGAAGTTAAATAGACAAGTGTTGTCTAAACCAAACATTGAAACGAATTGTTTTATCTAAAAAATATCTTTCTTGATTGTCTGGCTTATATACGACAGGTGTCCCCTTGCTTTCTTTCTTCTGTCAGTTGTTTGCTCGCACAGCTTCAGATCGGTGTTTACAGATGCTTTAGGATCTGCAATACAACCTCAGTCGAAAGCAAGCTCTTGTCCTGTCTTCGTCTTGCCTCGCGTTCGTTGATTGCGCTGTGGTTTCTTAAATACGATTGCCTACCAATACGGACAAGTTACTTCTATTAGCTTCCCTACGTTATCCTAATCTTCACCAGCGCGGAGCTACCGCCTGTCAACCTTATAACAAGGTAAACTGCGAAAAATGGTACTATAGTCGTTATTTACGTTTCTTTTTGTTTTCGCAGGCAAGTCGACTACATAATCCTGGAGACTCACGTGAAGCAGTTTCCCGATAACTGCATGGCCCTCTTTCCCACCGCCTTCAACGCATCCCGCAACCCCAAGGTCCTGCAGCTCAAGAACAACCTGTTCCCGGTTCGTGGTGTTTCCAACTGCAATTAATTTGTTCCGCGATGGCTTAGAACGAAGCGCAGTTTTTTTGGGAAGCGTTACGGGCCTCGTACGGGTGTGACGTCACCCACTAGCCGCCATTGCGGGGCGTTTGTGTCACAGCTCGAAAGGAGCTGTTCGTTGGAGGCGTTCTGAAGCCAGCGGCTTGTGTGAAGCGCGCAAATGGGAACTGTAATGAATGCCACCCTCAGCAGGTGTCATAGGTGTGCGCATGAAGAGCAGGGGAGGCATTCCCCCCTCCCCCCCCTGTCTTTTAGGGGTGGGGAGTGCAAGGTCTGCCTCATTCATCGACTTATTGTGGAAGGGTGTGCTACAATGAACCTTCGACCTTCCTAAGAACCTGAATGTGAACCCTGCGCATGTATACACAAGTCGTGCTACAAAGCTGACATCCGTGCTGGTATAGTAACGGGTTCTGCGGCCCCACCACATGCGCCCCAGTCGGAGCCGAAGGCTCTCGTAGATGCTTGCTGTGACGCGACTTGTTGGTCCGTAACATAGCACCCCAGCAGGGTCTCCCCCTTTTGCGAGCTTGCAAACGTCTCTTGTTGTTTGGGTAACCACGGGCACGATATTGTACACGTTCTGGGATATATATTTCCATCACGTCACATGGGATTGGCCGAGTATTCTTTGACGGAGAACAGAAACTGGAAGAGGCGTGTTACCAATCATTTTGTCGTCTGCTCGGCAAAGAATGGTTGGAGGCACCGTTCCGTCCTGTATAGAACGGACATAGAACAGTGTCCGGACAACTTAGTTCGGATCGAAACGAAAGCGCTTGGGCCAGAGGTGCGAATCAGCCTGCATTGTGTCTGGCTTAAATGCCACGTCGACAATTTGCGAAAATGGGATACCAGCGCACCCACCGAAGGCCTCGTGAAACATTGCGACACCACCCTAGCGCCCAATGGGCCGCTGCAAATTGACGGTGCTTGGCTGCTGGTCTGAACGTCCTGGGTTCGATCTCGGTCGTGGCTCATCAGTGCACATTAAAGAGCACCACATGGTCGAAATTGTCGGAGCCCTCCACTACGGCGTCTCTCATAGCAATGTCGTAGCTTTTGGGATGGTAAGCTTTATTCGCAACTTCCAGGTATCATGACCCCACTGAGCGATGGCGGCTGAAGTTCTGTTAAGATGATTGAAGTTGGGAACCTGCTTCAAACACAAAGAACGTAGGAAGGCGGACGAGAGAATTCTTCTCCGGCTATTTACGAATATACTTTACTGTGCCCGGCAGTGTTTAAACACTTTACACTCTTCCTTTTACGACCTCTACCAGTACTGTGCAGAGGTGGCTGACACCTACCACATGGTATGGGCATGACAGCTCAATCCTTCTTTACCCCCGAACCCAAATATAACAAGAGAGGACTAGGAGGTGGCCCTGCTCGGTTGCCAGGACCTTGTGGCCCAACGAGCCATGGTCCAGCGTGCCAGGATAGTGGTCACGACCAATGGGGTCCCTGACTAGGTACTCCACCTAGTACTGCAGGGAGGCTGACCCACTAGAAAATGGTCTTCCTAGCAACCTTTGTTTTTTTTCTAAATAAATGTTTACTGCTACTACTGCTTCAAACAGCAGACGCTGCTGCTTGTTTTCGCGCGTTTGTGGTCGTTTTTCAATGTTGTGAACGGTCTCTATATTAACGTAACCCTTTGATTTTCTCAAGTTAAAGAGAAAGTAGAAAGAAAAGAAAAAAGCCGATTGATTTCACTGTGAGCCTCAATGATCCGGGAGGAAAATCAAGCGTCCCCTTCAAACTAGCACACCAAAGAGCCACCAGGGTTTAAGAGGGTTAAATTTAGCAAGCAAATAACCAAGGATCGTGAATGTATGCAGCGTCCATTTTCTGCACGAGTACAGCAGCTTCCAGGTTTGCAGTTCTCGCGCTTAGTTCGTCTGCTCGACGCGACACAATTTTGTGCGTATTTATCTTCCCAATATGCTACCCGGCATTCATTTGCTTAATATATTATGTTAGCGATCCCCTACTTTCTGAGAAACATAAATCCAAGGGTCACCGAGGCGCGAAGAATTGCAGTCTTCGCCAAAAGTGTACTTTCTGGTATCGCCTCTTTGGGGAAGCAATCATCTCAACAACCGCCATGTTGGAGTTATAGTCGCGCCACCAATAGGTGGTGAAAGTTGCGAATATATTATTAATATCGTAGCTCCTAATTTAGCTGATGCAGGTAGCGTCTGCTAGCGAGTTTCTTGATTAAAAAAATTGGTAGATCCCACGTACAGAGGGAATTGGTGATATGCGAAGCATAAACTAGAAATGCCGATGTCACTTTAAAATCAGCTCAACGTTACGAAGTGGAGGTAAATAAAATGGCACATGACTTCCCTGTCACGATTATTATGTTTGCATGTGTCGTTTACTTTCGTCATCTATTCACGTCAAGTGATACCAAATTTAGTATATGTGGAGCTAGCGAAACGGCCGGGAGCACGCTACGAGCGTGGTATGTTGTAATGCTCTTACACGACACGCGTGTCAGGGTGATCATGTTTGCACCAGTCATAGATTTCGTCATACATTGACGTCACGTAACACCAAATTTGGTATATGTGGAGCAAGCAAAACGGCCGTGGGCGCATCATGAAGAACCCAATATACTCCAAAGTAGCGTTGACCCACTCGCACGCTAAGCACAGCGACGCTACGTCGGCAAAACGCGAGCACTTCATAGTCTGACGCCAGGCGCGACCAGCGTCCGTCGGCGCGGCCCGACGGCAACAGCTGCGACACGCGACATGCTGCATTTCGTGCCGATGCCATAGAGTAACATTACTCTATGCCCATGCGTTACCCAGAAAACACCGCGTCTCCCTTTTTTCGTGACGGAGGGACGCCGGACGCGCTGAAACGCGCATGCGTCAAAGCAACGCAGTGCGGCACGCGCCTGCGAGCACCGCCTCCTGGCGTGGCAACGCCGGCGTGACGCGACGAAATTAACGCCGGCGAGCACACGCGCCACGTCGTGTCGAAATGTATTGGCGCCTTCACAGTGCCATGTACTCATGGTCTCACATGACACACATCTTATGATTATTATGTTTGCATCAACACATACCTTCGTCATTCATCGGCATCATCATCATCATCATCATCATCATCATCATCATCATCATCATCATCAGCCTGACTACGTCCACTGCAGGACAAAGGCCTCTCCCTTGTTCCGCCAGTTAACTCGGTCCTGTGCTTGCTGCTGCCAATTTATACCCGCAAAACTTCTTAATCTCATTTGCCCACCTAACCTTCTGTCTCCCACTAACCCGCTTGCCTTCTCTGGGAATCCAGTTAGTTGCCCTTAATGACCAGCGGTTATCGTGTCTACGTGCTACATTCCCGGCCCATGTCTTCAACTATAATATC